>NW_026599271.1:401259-664783 GCF_023634085.1 Falco cherrug
GGGCTTCATCTTCCTCTTCACACTTGCCAATAAGGTGTCGGTGGAATTGGTGGTCAGCCTTGATTACTGCGTAATCCATCCCGTGGATCTAAAAAGAATTTTATATATATATAATATTGTACGCACATACATACATATATATATTATATAGGGCCAGGTAGGACAGGCCACCGCTTCTGTCTCGTGCCCTAAGTAACTGCCTACTGCCAGTATTGGCACTGACTCACCAGCGGTCAGCTACAAGCACTTCTGCTCTTCAGCAGAGCACAAGCATTCCTCTGCTTTGAGAAGAGAGCATTGTGCTCATGAAACATTGAAAAGACTGACTTCTATGCCTCTCCAGCTATAACCAAGAGAATCCTTCCTTCTCCGCACCAAAAAAATTAATGCTGACTTTTCAAGGATGCTATGGATGAGGTTCATAACCAAGGGGTGTCATCCACCTGGCCACACAATTTGTCTCCTGCAAGTTCGATTAAGCATGCCAAGACATCCTATGGATGTGACAAACACCTCATCACCTCTGCTCTGTTGCCCCTTCTTCCCCCAGTTTCTTACTGGAACTAGTAACTCCAGCTCACCAGTTCCTTGAGCATGGCTTCAATCGGTTCCTGAGCCACATGCACATCTTCTGTAGGTCCTTCCAAAGTGATGTTATCCTGTGGCGAGCAGCCTCACAGTTTGCCCTCTTGCCTGTGATAACAATTGTCTCCGAGTTGCTGTTCTTTGCTGGGAGATCAATTTTGGTGTTGCTTTCTTTACGGATCTGCCACAAAAGAAAAAAAAAAAAAAATCATCTCAGAAGCGTCCCACGTCAGAAGAAAAACCCTCGCAGGCTATATTGGACATCACCAATGGGCAGGAGAGAGCATCCAGTGGGATTTTGCTGCAGGCAGTGATCATCACGAGCACTTGAGTTAGGAGCAATATCTCACCTTCTTGATGTTGGCACCTCCTTTCCCTACGATGTTCTTGTGGAACTGTTTGCAGATGGGGACAGAAATAGAAAAGCTGTTTTCAACCTAAGGGAGAAAGGAAGGGAGAACTGAAGATTACACTGTCGTGGCAAGGGAGGCCCGACTTCAGGAACTCTGATAAACGAGCTTTTGAAAAGAGGCTTAGACCCAAGGAAGTTCTCTATACGAGGGACTTGTAAGACTAAACAAAGGCAAGGACGTTCCCCTATAGCCTTCCCATAACAGGTACTACCCCCTGCCTCCATTCAGCCAAAACAGCGTCGACAGCTCCCTCCTCTTGAGGTGTTTTAGCTCTACCCAAGCCAGTAGAGCTCTGCTTTGCCCCAGGGTTATCCAGGCACGGAGGAGGGAAGTGCAGGCAGAAGACCTCCTTACCAGGTCTGCCACCGTCTTTTGCATGTACTCGGTGCACTTCTCCACCTCGTTTTTGGGACCTCGGAGTTGGACGATGTCACTCTTGTGTGCAGGGTCTGGGAAGTTGATGATAACCTGCAGGAGCGGTCATTTAGAGTTAGCTCAAGCAAAAGCAAGAACCCTTGTGTCAGACACATGCAAAGGTTGGGGGGATCCTACACATGCCCTTTTCCCATTCAGAAAAGGGGAACCGTGTTAGCGGCCTCTGGCTAAAAGAACTATCTTCTCAGACACTTGCGCTACAGAGCCACTAAAGTTACGACTTCTGTGACGACAGGCCTACTACCCATGTAGGAAAGAACCCCTCTGGATTCCTCCTCTCCTACAAAGCCTTACCTCTGGGAATTGCTCCCGGATTTCCCAGACCCGCTCAGCCTTCTGCCCAGTGATGGTCCGGTGGAATTTCTGCTCAACGATTAGGTCCGCAGCGTGTTCATTTTCCTGACGGGAACAGAGGGCACACTGAGTGTTCAGCCGGAGAGCCATCTACTTTGACTTAGCGGTTTGCTGCCCGACGGTTTACTTGCCAGCACTGTCCCTCTTTTCTCCAGACCAAATTCACTCTGCGTTGACAGAGAAGGGCTACCCGAGGGAACAGGGGAAGACATTTGTGAAGAGGAACTTGCACTTGTCATGAGATCCAAGTGCTCCGTGGGCAAGGGGCACACACTCGCACCAGAAGGTTACAAGGGAACACGAGAGCCCAAACCCTGCAGTCTCCCAAACATCACGTCCTACCCACTCACCATACGGGAAGCGAGTTCCAGCAGCTCGCTCTTGGCCTGTGGGACCCCCTGTGGGTCTCCTTCCATTCTGATCGGGTTGCTCTTCTCGTTGTCCGGGGGAATGCGCACAGACACCTTGTACAGATCCTTCATCCTGTTCACTTCGAGGCAAGGACTGTGGTGACGCCGTCTGCTAGGCAAAGACCTGGAAGCAAGGCACCTGGATTATCACTGCTCAGAGGCTGATGAAGAAGTAAAGCCGCCTCTGGGAAGGGCTCGGTGGGGTAGGGTTGAGCCAGGGGAAATTGCCTCTTCCCCCTGGAGTTCAGCGAGAGCAGACCTGTGCCACACGAGAGCCTGTCCAAGTAAATACCGTGGCATCTACAGAGCCCATTGTTCCCTTGTCAGAGCCAGGCGTGTTTCTTCCCCAAACAGTATCACATTTAGAGCAGAGGATAATCGTTCCTTTCTACCCCAAACTCTTGGCTGGGGACACGTTGCAGTGCTATCAAACTAGCAGACCGCAACAAGGCTTTAGCGTTGGCCATATTCTACTGCCGGTGCTGTAGCGCCTTCCTCCAGAGGCCAGACCACACTGCTCCTCCTCCAGCTGACACCCTCTCCCACAAGCCACAGGGCTATTTAACCCCTTAGCGGGAACCAGCTACACCTGCACATCGCCCATGTCAATCAACCCACTGCCTCTGAGGCAAGGCCACAGCTGCGTGTTATCAATGCTAATCAACCCACCGCCTTCATTCCTCTACAGGGAGAAGCTCACCAAGCACATTTCCACCACCCACAACTGGCTGCTAAAATGTCATTCGCACAGAGCAGCGTGTGGAAAAAAAAAAAAAAAAAAATTCCTCCAGGACACATCAAAGTAATTCCACTACTGTTCAGGCTCCCAAGGTACTTTCACCCGTTCAAGCCATCGCAAGGCCTGACGGCCCATTTCTCTCCTTGTACCACCACCACTCCAGAAAAGCAGAGGAAATGTGATGGAGACAGCACACTGGGTGAGCTACAGAGCCCCTGATACCATCTACTAAACACGAAGAGTGTGAGCATGGGAAGGACTAGAAAGGCACTCCACTTACCGTTTAGCTGCTTTCTTGCCAATGAGGTGTCGGTGGAATTGGTGCTCAGCCTTGATTATTGCGTAATCCGTCCCGTGGATCTAAAAAGAATTATATTTTTTATATCTATCTATATATGTATGGATGTACATTATTTTATATTATAATATATAGGGCCAGGTAGGACAGGCCACCGCTTCTGTCTCGTGCCCTAAGTAACTGCCTACTGCCAGTATTGGCACTGACTCACCAGCGGTCAGCTACAAGCACTTCTGCTCTTCAGCAGAGCACAAGCATTCCTCTGCTTTGAGAAGAGAGCATTGTGCTCATGAAACATTGAAAAGACTGACTTCTATGCCTCTCCAGCTATAACCAAGAGAATCCTTCCTTCTCCGCACCAAAAAAATTAATGCTGACTTTTCAAGGATGCTATGGATGAGGTTCATAACCAAGGGGTGTCATCCACCTGGCCACACAATTTGTCTCCTGCAAGTTCGATTAAGCATGCCAAGACATCCTATGGATGTGACAAACACCTCATCACCTCTGCTCTGTTGCCCCTTCTTCCCCCAGTTTCTTACTGGAACTAGTAACTCCAGCTCACCAGTTCCTTGAGCATGGCTTCAATCGGTTCCTGAGCCACATGCACATCTTCTGTAGGTCCTTCCAAAGTGATGTTATCCTGTGGCGAGCAGCCTCACAGTTTGCCCTCTTGCCTGTGATAACAATTGTCTCCGAGTTGCTGTTCTTTGCTGGGAGATCAATTTTGGTGTTGCTTTCTTTACGGATCTGCCACAAAAGAAAAAAAAAAAAAAAAATCATCTCAGAAGCGTCCCATGTCAGAAGAAAAAGCCTCGCAGGCTATATTGGACATGACCAATGGGCAGGAGAGAGCATCCAGTGGGATTTTGCTGCAGGCAGTGATCATCACGAGCACTTGAGTTAGGAGCAATATCTCACCTTCTTGATGTTGGCACCTCCTTTCCCTACGATGTTCTTGTGGAACTGTTTGCAGATGGGGACAGAAATAGAAAAGCTGTTTTCAACCTAAGGGAGAAAGGAAGGGAGAACTGAAGATTACACTGTCGTGGCAAGGGAGGCCCGACTTCAGGAACTCTGATAAACGAGCTTTTGAAAAGAGGCTTAGACCCAAGGAAGTTCTCTATACGAGGGACTTGTAAGACTAAACAAAGGCAAGGACGTTCCCCTATAGCCTTCCCATAACAGGTACTACCCCCTGCCTCCATTCAGCCAAAACAGCGTCGACAGCTCCCTCCTCTTGAGGTGTTTTAGCTCTACCCAAGCCAGTAGAGCTCTGCTTTGCCCCAGGGTTATCCAGGCACGGAGGAGGGAAGTGCAGGCAGAAGACCTCCTTACCAGGTCTGCCACCGTCTTTTGCATGTACTCGGTGCACTTCTCCACCTCGTTTTTGGGACCTCGGAGTTGGACGATGTCACTCTTGTGTGCAGGGTCTGGGAAGTTGATGATAACCTGCAGGAGCGGTCATTTAGAGTTAGCTCAAGCAAAAGCAAGAACCCTTGTGTCAGACACATGCAAAGGTTGGGGGGATCCTACACATGCCCTTTTCCCATTCAGAAAAGGGGAACCGTGTTAGCGGCCTCTGGCTAAAAGAACTATCTTCTCAGACACTTGCGCTACAGAGCCACTAAAGTTACGACTTCTGTGACGACAGGCCTACTACCCATGTAGGAAAGAACCCCTCTGGATTCCTCCTCTCCTACAAAGCCTTACCTCTGGGAATTGCTCCCGGATTTCCCAGATCCGCTCAGCCTTCTGCCCAGTGATGGTCCGGTGGAATTTCTGCTCAACGATTAGGTCCGCAGCGTGTTCATTTTCCTGACGGGAACAGAGGGCACACTGAGTGTTCAGCCGGAGAGCCATCTACTTTGACTTAGCGGTTTGCTGCCCGACGGTTTACTTGCCAGCACTGTCCCTCTTTTCTCCAGACCAAATTCACTCTGCGTTGACAGAGAAGGGCTACCCGAGGGAACAGGGGAAGACATTTGTGAAGAGGAACTTGCACTTGTCATGAGATCCAAGTGCTCCGTGGGCAAGGGGCACACACTCGCACCAGAAGGTTACAAGGGAACACGAGAGCCCAAACCCTGCAGTCTCCCAAACATCACGTCCTACCCACTCACCATACGGGAAGCGAGTTCCAGCAGCTCGCTCTTGGCCTGTGGGACCCCCTGTGGGTCTCCTTCCATTCTGATCGGGTTGCTCTTCTCGTTGTCCGGGGGAATGCGCACAGACACCTTGTACAGATCCTTCATCCTGTTCACTTCGAGGCAAGGACTGTGGTGACGCCGTCTGCTAGGCAAAGACCTGGAAGCAAGGCACCTGGATTATCACTGCTCAGAGGCTGATGAAGAAGTAAAGCCGCCTCTGGGAAGGGCTCGGTGGGGTAGGGTTGAGCCAGGGGAAATTGCCTCTTCCCCCTGGAGTTCAGCGAGAGCAGACCTGTGCCACACGAGAGCCTGTCCAAGTAAATACCGTGGCATCTACAGAGCCCATTGTTCCCTTGTCAGAGCCAGGCGTGTTTCTTCCCCAAACAGTATCACATTTAGAGCAGAGGATAATCGTTCCTTTCTACCCCAAACTCTTGGCTGGGGACACGTTGCAGTGCTATCAAACTAGCAGACCGCAACAAGGCTTTAGCGTTGGCCATATTCTACTGCCGGTGCTGTAGCACCTTCCTCCAGAGGCCAGACCACACTGCTCCTCCTCCAGCTGACACCCTCTCCCACAAGCCACAGGGCTATTTAACCCCTTAGCGGGAACCAGCTACACCTGCACATCGCCCATGTCAATCAACCCACTGCCTCTGAGGCAAGGCCACAGCTGCGTGTTATCAATGCTAATCAACCCACCGCCTTCATTCCTCTACAGGGAGAAGCTCACCAAGCACATTTCCACCACCCACAACTGGCTGCTAAAATGTCATTCGCACAGAGCAACGTGTGGAAAAAAAAAAAAAAAAAAAAATTCCTCCAGGACACATCAAAGTAATTCCACTACTGTTCAGGCTCCCAAGGTACTTCCACCCGTTCAAGCCATCGCAAGGCCTGACGGCCCATTTCTCTCCTTGTACCACCACCACTCCAGAAAAGCAGAGGAAATGTGATGGAGACAGCACACTGGGTGAGCTACAGAGCCCCTGATACCATCTACTAAACACGAAGAGTGTGAGCATGGGAAGGACTAGAAAGGCACTCCACTTACCGTTTAGCTGCTTTCTTGCCAATGAGGTGTCGGTGGAATTGGTGCTCAGCCTTGATTATTGCGTAATCCGTCCCGTGGATCTAAAAAGAATTATATTTTTTATATCTATCTATATATGTATGGATGTACATTATTTTATATTATAATATATAGGGCCAGGTAGGACAGGCCACCGCTTCTGTCTCGTGCCCTAAGTAACTGCCTACTGCCAGTATTGGCACTGACTCACCAGCGGTCAGCTACAAGCACTTCTGCTCTTCAGCAGAGCACAAGCATTCCTCTGCTTTGAGAAGAGAGCATTGTGCTCATGAAACATTGAAAAGACTGACTTCTATGCCTCTCCAGCTATAACCAAGAGAATCCTTCCTTCTCCACACCAAAAAAATTAATGCTGACTTTTCAAGGATGCTATGGATGAGGTTCATAACCAAGGGGTGTCATCCACCTGGCCACACAATTTGTCTCCTGCAAGTTCGATTAAGCATGCCAAGACATCCTATGGATGTGACAAACACCTCATCACCTCTGCTCTGTTGCCCCTTCTTCCCCCAGTTTCTTACTGGAACTAGTAACTCCAGCTCACCAGTTCCTTGAGCATGGCTTCAATCGGTTCCTGAGCCACATGCACATCTTCTGTAGGTCCTTCCAAAGTGATGTTATCCTGTGGCGAGCAGCCTCACAGTTTGCCCTCTTGCCTGTGATAACAATTGTCTCCGAGTTGCTGTTCTTTGCTGGGAGATCAATTTTGGTGTTGCTTTCTTTACGGATCTGCCACAAAAGAAAAAAAAAAAAAAAAATCATCTCAGAAGCGTCCCATGTCAGAAGAAAAACCCTCGCAGGCTATATTGGACATCACCAATGGGCAGGAGAGAGCATCCAGTGGGATTTTGCTGCAGGCAGTGATCATCACGAGCACTTGAGTTAGGAGCAATATCTCACCTTCTTGATGTTGGCACCTCCTTTCCCCACGATGTTCTTGTGGAACTGTTTGCAGATGGGGACAGAAATAGAAAAGCTGTTTTCAACCTAAGGGAGAAAGGAAGGGAGAACTGAAGATTACACTGTCGTGGCAAGGGAGGCCCGACTTCAGGAACTCTGATAAACGAGCTTTTGAAAAGAGGCTTAGACCCAAGGAAGTTCTCTATACGAGGGACTTGTAAGACTAAACAAAGGCAAGGACGTTCCCCTATAGCCTTCCCATAACAGGTACTACCCCCTGCCTCCATTCAGCCAAAACAGCGTCGACAGCTCCCTCCTCTTGAGGTGTTTTAGCTCTACCCAAGCCAGTAGAGCTCTGCTTTGCCCCAGGGTTATCCAGGCACGGAGGAGGGAAGTGCAGGCAGAAGACCTCCTTACCAGGTCTGCCACCGTCTTTTGCATGTACTCGGTGCACTCCTCCACCTCGTTTTTGGGACCTCGGAGTTGGACGATGTCACTCTTGTGTGCAGGGTCTGGGAAGTTGATGATAACCTGCAGGAGCGGTCATTTAGAGTTAGCTCAAGCAAAAGCAAGAACCCTTGTGTCAGACACATGCAAAGGTTGGGGGGATCCTACACATGCCCTTTTCCCATTCAGAAAAGGGGAACCGTGTTAGCGGCCTCTGGCTAAAAGAACTATCTTCTCAGACACTTGCGCTACAGAGCCACTAAAGTTACGACTTCTGTGACGACAGGCCTACTACCCATGTAGGAAAGAACCCCTCTGGATTCCTCCTCTCCTACAAAGCCTTACCTCTGGGAATTGCTCCCGGATTTCCCAGACCCGCTCAGCCTTCTGCCCAGTGATGGTCCGGTGGAATTTCTGCTCAACGATTAGGTCCGCAGCGTGTTCATTTTCCTGACGGGAACAGAGGGCACACTGAGTGTTCAGCCGGAGAGCCGTCTACTTTGACTTAGCGGTTTGCTGCCCGACGGTTTACTTGCCAGCACTGTCCCTCTTTTCTCCAGACCAAATTCACTCTGCGTTGACAGAGAAGGGCTACCCGAGGGAACAGGGGAAGACATTTGTGAAGAGGAACTTGCACTTGTCATGAGATCCAAGTGCTCCGTGGGCAAGGGGCACACACTCGCACCAGAAGGTTACAAGGGAACACGAGAGCCCAAACCCTGCAGTCTCCCAAACATCACGTCCTACCCACTCACCATACGGGAAGCGAGTTCCAGCAGCTCGCTCTTGGCCTGTGGGACCCCCTGTGGGTCTCCTTCCATTCTGATCGGGTTGCTCTTCTCGTTGTCCGGGGGAATGCGCACAGACACCTTGTACAGATCCTTCATCCTGTTCACTTCGAGGCAAGGACTGTGGTGACGCCGTCTGCTAGGCAAAGACCTGGAAGCAAGGCACCTGGATTATCACTGCTCAGAGGCTGATGAAGAAGTAAAGCCGCCTCTGGGAAGGGCTCGGTGGGGTAGGGTTGAGCCAGGGGAAATTGCCTCTTCCCCCTGGAGTTCAGCGAGAGCAGACCTGTGCCACACGAGAGCCTGTCCAAGTAAATACCGTGGCATCTACAGAGCCCATTGTTCCCTTGTCAGAGCCAGGCGTGTTTCTTCCCCAAACAGTATCACATTTAGAGCAGAGGATAATCGTTCCTTTCTACCCCAAACTCTTGGCTGGGGACACGTTGCAGTGCTATCAAACTAGCAGACCGCAACAAGGCTTTAGCGTTGGCCATATTCTACTGCCGGTGCTGTAGCACCTTCCTCCAGAGGCCAGACCACACTGCTCCTCCTCCAGCTGACACCCTCTCCCACAAGCCACAGGGCTATTTAACCCCTTAGCGGGAACCAGCTACACCTGCACATCGCCCATGTCAATCAACCCACTGCCTCTGAGGCAAGGCCACAGCTGCGTGTTATCAATGCTAATCAACCCACCGCCTTCATTCCTCTACAGGGAGAAGCTCACCAAGCACATTTCCACCACCCACAACTGGCTGCTAAAATGTCATTCGCACAGAGCAACGTGTGGAAAAAAAAAAAAAAAAAAAAATTCCTCCAGGACACATCAAAGTAATTCCACTACTGTTCAGGCTCCCAAGGTACTTCCACCCGTTCAAGCCATCGCAAGGCCTGACGGCCCATTTCTCTCCTTGTACCACCACCACTCCAGAAAAGCAGAGGAAATGTGATGGAGACAGCACACTGGGTGAGCTACAGAGCCCCTGATACCATCTACTAAACACGAAGAGTGTGAGCATGGGAAGGACTAGAAAGGCACTCCACTTACCGTTTAGCTGCTTTCTTGCCAATGAGGTGTCGGTGGAATTGGTGCTCAGCCTTGATTATTGCGTAATCCGTCCCGTGGATCTAAAAAGAATTATATTTTTTATATCTATCTATATATGTATGGATGTACATTATTTTATATTATAATATATAGGGCCAGGTAGGACAGGCCACCGCTTCTGTCTCGTGCCCTAAGTAACTGCCTACTGCCAGTATTGGCACTGACTCACCAGCGGTCAGCTACAAGCACTTCTGCTCTTCAGCAGAGCACAAGCATTCCTCTGCTTTGAGAAGAGAGCATTGTGCTCATGAAACATTGAAAAGACTGACTTCTATGCCTCTCCAGCTATAACCAAGAGAATCCTTCCTTCTCCACACCAAAAAAATTAATGCTGACTTTTCAAGGATGCTATGGATGAGGTTCATAACCAAGGGGTGTCATCCACCTGGCCACACAATTTGTCTCCTGCAAGTTCGATTAAGCATGCCAAGACATCCTATGGATGTGACAAACACCTCATCACCTCTGCTCTGTTGCCCCTTCTTCCCCCAGTTTCTTACTGGAACTAGTAACTCCAGCTCACCAGTTCCTTGAGCATGGCTTCAATCGGTTCCTGAGCCACATGCACATCTTCTGTAGGTCCTTCCAAAGTGATGTTATCCTGTGGCGAGCAGCCTCACAGTTTGCCCTCTTGCCTGTGATAACAATTGTCTCCGAGTTGCTGTTCTTTGCTGGGAGATCAATTTTGGTGTTGCTTTCTTTACGGATCTGCCACAAAAGAAAAAAAAAAAAAAAAATCATCTCAGAAGCGTCCCATGTCAGAAGAAAAACCCTCGCAGGCTATATTGGACATCACCAATGGGCAGGAGAGAGCATCCAGTGGGATTTTGCTGCAGGCAGTGATCATCACGAGCACTTGAGTTAGGAGCAATATCTCACCTTCTTGATGTTGGCACCTCCTTTCCCCACGATGTTCTTGTGGAACTGTTTGCAGATGGGGACAGAAATAGAAAAGCTGTTTTCAACCTAAGGGAGAAAGGAAGGGAGAACTGAAGATTACACTGTCGTGGCAAGGGAGGCCCGACTTCAGGAACTCTGATAAACGAGCTTTTGAAAAGAGGCTTAGACCCAAGGAAGTTCTCTATACGAGGGACTTGTAAGACTAAACAAAGGCAAGGACGTTCCCCTATAGCCTTCCCATAACAGGTACTACCCCCTGCCTCCATTCAGCCAAAACAGCGTCGACAGCTCCCTCCTCTTGAGGTGTTTTAGCTCTACCCAAGCCAGTAGAGCTCTGCTTTGCCCCAGGGTTATCCAGGCACGGAGGAGGGAAGTGCAGGCAGAAGACCTCCTTACCAGGTCTGCCACCGTCTTTTGCATGTACTCGGTGCACTCCTCCACCTCGTTTTTGGGACCTCGGAGTTGGACGATGTCACTCTTGTGTGCAGGGTCTGGGAAGTTGATGATAACCTGCAGGAGCGGTCATTTAGAGTTAGCTCAAGCAAAAGCAAGAACCCTTGTGTCAGACACATGCAAAGGTTGGGGGGATCCTACACATGCCCTTTTCCCATTCAGAAAAGGGGAACCGTGTTAGCGGCCTCTGGCTAAAAGAACTATCTTCTCAGACACTTGCGCTACAGAGCCACTAAAGTTACGACTTCTGTGACGACAGGCCTACTACCCATGTAGGAAAGAACCCCTCTGGATTCCTCCTCTCCTACAAAGCCTTACCTCTGGGAATTGCTCCCGGATTTCCCAGACCCGCTCAGCCTTCTGCCCAGTGATGGTCCGGTGGAATTTCTGCTCAACGATTAGGTCCGCAGCGTGTTCATTTTCCTGACGGGAACAGAGGGCACACTGAGTGTTCAGCCGGAGAGCCGTCTACTTTGACTTAGCGGTTTGCTGCCCGACGGTTTACTTGCCAGCACTGTCCCTCTTTTCTCCAGACCAAATTCACTCTGCGTTGACAGAGAAGGGCTACCCGAGGGAACAGGGGAAGACATTTGTGAAGAGGAACTTGCACTTGTCATGAGATCCAAGTGCTCCGTGGGCAAGGGGCACACACTCGCACCAGAAGGTTACAAGGGAACACGAGAGCCCAAACCCTGCAGTCTCCCAAACATCACGTCCTACCCACTCACCATACGGGAAGCGAGTTCCAGCAGCTCGCTCTTGGCCTGTGGGACCCCCTGTGGGTCTCCTTCCATTCTGATCGGGTTGCTCTTCTCGTTGTCCGGGGGAATGCGCACAGACACCTTGTACAGATCCTTCATCCTGTTCACTTCGAGGCAAGGACTGTGGTGACGCCGTCTGCTAGGCAAAGACCTGGAAGCAAGGCACCTGGATTATCACTGCTCAGAGGCTGATGAAGAAGTAAAGCCGCCTCTGGGAAGGGCTCGGTGGGGTAGGGTTGAGCCAGGGGAAATTGCCTCTTCCCCCTGGAGTTCAGCGAGAGCAGACCTGTGCCACACGAGAGCCTGTCCAAGTAAATACCGTGGCATCTACAGAGCCCATTGTTCCCTTGTCAGAGCCAGGCGTGTTTCTTCCCCAAACAGTATCACATTTAGAGCAGAGGATAATCGTTCCTTTCTACCCCAAACTCTTGGCTGGGGACACGTTGCAGTGCTATCAAACTAGCAGACCGCAACAAGGCTTTAGCGTTGGCCATATTCTACTGCCGGTGCTGTAGCACCTTCCTCCAGAGGCCAGACCACACTGCTCCTCCTCCAGCTGACACCCTCTCCCACAAGCCACAGGGCTATTTAACCCCTTAGCGGGAACCAGCTACACCTGCACATCGCCCATGTCAATCAACCCACTGCCTCTGAGGCAAGGCCACAGCTGCGTGTTATCAATGCTAATCAACCCACCGCCTTCATTCCTCTACAGGGACAAGCTCACCAAGCACATTTCCACCACCCACAACTGGCTGCTAAAATGTCATTCGCACAGAGCAACGTGTGGAAAAAAAAAAAAAAAAAAATTCCTCCAGGACACATCAAAGTAATTCCACTACTGTTCAGGCTCCCAAGGTACTTCCACCCGTTCAAGCCATCGCAAGGCCTGACGGCCCATTTCTCTCCTTGTACCACCACCACTCCAGAAAAGCAGAGGAAATGTGATGGAGACAGCACACTGGGTGAGCTACAGAGCCCCTGATACCATCTACTAAACACGAAGAGTGTGAGCATGGGAAGGACTAGAAAGGCACTCCACTTACCGTTTAGCTGCTTTCTTGCCAATGAGGTGTCGGTGGAATTGGTGCTCAGCCTTGATTATTGCGTAATCCGTCCCGTGGATCTAAAAAGAATTATATCTTTTATATCTATCTATATATGTATGGATGTACATTATTTTATATTATAATATATAGGGCCAGGTAGGACAGGCCACCGCTTCTGTCTCGTGCCCTAAGTAACTGCCTACTGCCAGTATTGGCACTGACTCACCAGCGGTCAGCTACAAGCACTTCTGCTCTTCAGCAGAGCACAAGCATTCCTCTGCTTTGAGAAGAGAGCATTGTGCTCATGAAACATTGAAAAGACTGACTTCTATGCCTCTCCAGCTATAACCAAGAGAATCCTTCCTTCTCCGCACCAAAAAAATTAATGCTGACTTTTCAAGGATGCTATGGATGAGGTTCATAACCAAGGGGTGTCATCCACCTGGCCACACAATTTGTCTCCTGCAAGTTCGATTAAGCATGCCAAGACATCCTATGGATGTGACAAACACCTCATCACCTCTGCTCTGTTGCCCCTTCTTCCCCCAGTTTCTTACTGGAACTAGTAACTCCAGCTCACCAGTTCCTTGAGCATGGCTTCAATCGGTTCCTGAGCCACATGCACATCTTCTGTAGGTCCTTCCAAAGTGATGTTATCCTGTGGCGAGCAGCCTCACAGTTTGCCCTCTTGCCTGTGATAACAATTGTCTCCGAGTTGCTGTTCTTTGCTGGGAGATCAATTTTGGTGTTGCTTTCTTTACGGATCTGCCACAAAAGAAAAAAAAAAAAAAAAAATCATCTCAGAAGCGTCCCATGTCAGAAGAAAAACCCTCGCAGGCTATATTGGACATCACCAATGGGCAGGAGAGAGCATCCAGTGGGATTTTGCTGCAGGCAGTGATCATCACGAGCACTTGAGTTAGGAGCAATATCTCACCTTCTTGATGTTGGCACCTCCTTTCCCCACGATGTTCTTGTGGAACTGTTTGCAGATGGGGACAGAAATAGAAAAGCTGTTTTCAACCTAAGGGAGAAAGGAAGGGAGAACTGAAGATTACACTGTCGTGGCAAGGGAGGCCCGACTTCAGGAACTCTGATAAACGAGCTTTTGAAAAGAGGCTTAGACCCAAGGAAGTTCTCTATACGAGGGACTTGTAAGACTAAACAAAGGCAAGGACGTTCCCCTATAGCCTTCCCATAACAGGTACTACCCCCTGCCTCCATTCAGCCAAAACAGCGTCGACAGCTCCCTCCTCTTGAGGTGTTTTAGCTCTACCCAAGCCAGTAGAGCTCTGCTTTGCCCCAGGGTTATCCAGGCACGGAGGAGGGAAGTGCAGGCAGAAGACCTCCTTACCAGGTCTGCCACCGTCTTTTGCATGTACTCGGTGCACTTCTCCACCTCGTTTTTGGGACCTCGGAGTTGGACGATGTCACTCTTGTGTGCAGGGTCTGGGAAGTTGATGATAACCTGCAGGAGCGGTCATTTAGAGTTAGCTCAAGCAAAAGCAAGAACCCTTGTGTCAGACACATGCAAAGGTTGGGGGGATCCTACACATGCCCTTTTCCCATTCAGAAAAGGGGAACCGTGTTAGCGGCCTCTGGCTAAAAGAACTATCTTCTCAGACACTTGCGCTACAGAGCCACTAAAGTTACGACTTCTGTGACGACAGGCCTACTACCCATGTAGGAAAGAACCCCTCTGGATTCCTCCTCTCCTACAAAGCCTTACCTCTGGGAATTGCTCCCGGATTTCCCAGACCCGCTCAGCCTTCTGCCCAGTGATGGTCCGGTGGAATTTCTGCTCAACGATTAGGTCCGCAGCGTGTTCATTTTCCTGACGGGAACAGAGGGCACACTGAGTGTTCAGCCGGAGAGCCATCTACTTTGACTTAGCGGTTTGCTGCCCGACGGTTTACTTGCCAGCACTGTCCCTCTTTTCTCCAGACCAAATTCACTCTGCGTTGACAGAGAAGGGCTACCCGAGGGAACAGGGGAAGACATTTGTGAAGAGGAACTTGCACTTGTCATGAGATCCAAGTGCTCCGTGGGCAAGGGGCACACACTCGCACCAGAAGGTTACAAGGGAACACGAGAGCCCAAACCCTGCAGTCTCCCAAACATCACGTCCTACCCACTCACCATACGGGAAGCGAGTTCCAGCAGCTCGCTCTTGGCCTGTGGGACCCCCTGTGGGTCTCCTTCCATTCTGATCGGGTTGCTCTTCTCGTTGTCCGGGGGAATGCGCACAGACACCTTGTACAGATCCTTCATCCTGTTCACTTCGAGGCAAGGACTGTGGTGACGCCGTCTGCTAGGCAAAGACCTGGAAGCAAGGCACCTGGATTATCACTGCTCAGAGGCTGATGAAGAAGTAAAGCCGCCTCTGGGAAGGGCTCGGTGGGGTAGGGTTGAGCCAGGGGAAATTGCCTCTTCCCCCTGGAGTTCAGCGAGAGCAGACCTGTGCCACACGAGAGCCTGTCCAAGTAAATACCGTGGCATCTACAGAGCCCATTGTTCCCTTGTCAGAGCCAGGCGTGTTTCTTCCCCAAACAGTATCACATTTAGAGCAGAGGATAATCGTTCCTTTCTACCCCAAACTCTTGGCTGGGGACACGTTGCAGTGCTATCAAACTAGCAGACCGCAACAAGGCTTTAGCGTTGGCCATATTCTACTGCCGGTGCTGTAGCACCTTCCTCCAGAGGCCAGACCACACTGCTCCTCCTCCAGCTGACACCCTCTCCCACAAGCCACAGGGCTATTTAACCCCTTAGCGGGAACCAGCTACACCTGCACATCGCCCATGTCAATCAACCCACTGCCTCTGAGGCAAGGCCACAGCTGCGTGTTATCAATGCTAATCAACCCACCGCCTTCATTCCTCTACAGGGAGAAGCTCACCAAGCACATTTCCACCACCCACAACTGGCTGCTAAAATGTCATTCGCACAGAGCAACGTGTGGAAAAAAAAAAAAAAAAATTCCTCCAGGACACATCAAAGTAATTCCACTACTGTTCAGGCTCCCAAGGTACTTCCACCCGTTCAAGCCATCGCAAGGCCTCACGGCCCATTTCTCTCCTTGTACCACCACCACTCCAGAAAAGCAGAGGAAATGTGATGGAGACAGCACACTGGGTGAGCTACAGAGCCCCTGATACCATCTACTAAACACGAAGAGTGTGAGCATGGGAAGGACTAGAAAGGCACTCCACTTACCGTTTAGCTGCTTTCTTGCCAATGAGGTGTCGGTGGAATTGGTGCTCAGCCTTGATTATTGCGTAATCCGTCCCGTGGATCTAAAAAGAATTATATTTTTTATATCTATCTATATATGTATGGATGTACATTATTTTATATTATAATATATAGGGCCAGGTAGGACAGGCCACCGCTTCTGTCTCGTGCCCTAAGTAACTGCCTACTGCCAGTATTGGCACTGACTCGCCAGCGGTCAGCTACAAGCACTTCTGCTCTTCAGCAGAGCACAAGCATTCCTCTGCTTTGAGAAGAGAGCATTGTGCTCATGAAACATTGAAAAGACTGACTTCTATGCCTCTCCAGCTATAACCAAGAGAATCCTTCCTTCTCCGCACCAAAAAAATTAATGCTTACTTTTCAAGGATGCTATGGATGAGGTTCATAACCAAGGGGTGTCATCCACCTGGCCACACAATTTGTCTCCTGCAAGTACGATTAAGCATGCCAAGACATCCTATGGATGTGACAAACACCTCATCACCTCTGCTCTGTTGCCCCTTCTTCCCCGAGTTCCTGTTCTCCTTCATAATACCTAGTTGTTCTCTCATTATGAATCCTCCCTTCCCCTTAACAGTGTCAATGGAATCATCGTTCCATGGACAATGAGTCGTCCCGTTCCCCCGCTTGGTCCGAGAGTATTACCTCTGTTCAGTGGCTTGATCCAGGGTGATAGTGCTCGTTCTAGGCGCTGTAAAAAGCGAAATCTATATCCTATGTCCTGATTTTGGGTATCTAACATTAATGCAAAACAGTAATCCTCACACAGTTTTTATTTCATTCTGTAGCGTCGATGTCGGTATCGGCTGCCTGCGGTAAAGGTTCACGGGAAGGTCTTACATTCTTCGCTGGGATCCATCGAGGTCCTTTTTCTGTAGAGACACAAGCATAACCTTTTCCCCGTGTAACAAGAGGATATGGTCCCATAATTTTACCTGTTTCTGCATCTCGGACCGATACCGGGCCTTTAACCCGTGCCTCGACGGAGGTAGCTGCAGTGAAACGTCGACCTATCGGTGGGTCGTTATCTATTCAAGAACAATTCAAAAAATTAAAAACATACAACGCTTTCTGTAACCGTTCCTCGGGAATAGCCATGCCCATTCCCCCTTTTTGTTGTTGTCATAAAAGTTTCAGAGACCGATGAGACCCTTCAATGAGAGATCGACCGGTGGGGGAATGAGCAATGCCGGTAATGTGAGTTCTACCCCATAGGGCAAAAGAGGTTTTTACAGTTGTTGAAACGTAAAGATAAAGACCGACAACGGTCCAGCTTAAGGGAATACCTAAAGCAGCAAAAGCACGCATTAAATGTCTACGAACAGCTCGTGCCTTTTCTCCTGTGTGACACGAGGCAACCAAGGCACCTGAAAATGTATCAATGGAAGAGTGGATATATTTAAGGCTACCAAATTCAGAATCATGCGTGACATCTGTTTGCCATAACGGTAGGCTTTGTAATCCTCTAGGATTAGCTCCTGCAGCAACTGATGGGAAAGAATGTTTTTGACAGTCGGGACAGACAGCAATAATACTTGATGCTTGTTGAGCAGCAAGGCCAAACTGTCGCTTAAGAGCTCCAGCGTTTCGATGGAAAAAAAGAGTGCCTTCGCTTAGCGTGTGCAATACGGTCTGGCAGTACTTGAACTGGTCACGGCAATAGGTCAGCTCGTCGATTGCCTTCTGCAAGAAAACCAGGTAGCGAGGTATGAGACCTAATATGCATAACAAAATAAGGCGCAGATCGAGAGTCCAAAAGGAAAATAAGTTCCTGTAACAGGGTAAAGGGTTGTGAATGCGAAACACTCCGCAGCACAGAAGCTTCAGCTCGTGGAACAATACCTGCAACATAAGCAGAATCAGTAACAAGGTGGAGTGGTACATTCCATTCTCGGAAAACACGAACAACTGCATTCAGTTCTCCTGTTTGAGGTGAACCGGAGACCGTCTCTATGTCCAAATCCCATTGCCTCCGTTGATCATCCCACCACAGAAGAACAGATTTATGCGATTGGCCCGATCCATCTGTAAACACAGTAAGCGCCGGTAAGGGTTGTTCGCTTCTTCTGGGGTTTAACATCAGACGAAAATCAACGTTAAACAGTTTGTGTGAAGGTGGATGGGAAGTTATTCGACCTGTATGTTCTCGCCCGGCACCTCCCCGGGACCTACAGCTTGACAAACTATTGCTGTACAATTCAATCACGAGAACCTCTAACACCTTTACCGCTCAAACCTAGCCTTCTCCTTAACATCTTATATATCCCATAAACACCACCTACCCAAAACCTCAGCACTAAAATCATATTAACCCAAACCCCCCATACACACACGCCCCTAAGACTATAGGCGCCCAAACAGCCAACGAAGCCAACGAAACCAACGAAACCACGTCCCCGTAGCTTACAATCCAAAGCGTGGCACTGAAGATGCCAAGATGGCGTCCAATATGAAAGCCGAGGACAAAAGACTTAGCCCTAACCTTACGGTTGGCTCCTGCTAGACCTAGACGTGCAAGTATCTGCGGCCCAGTGTAAATGCCCTAGGCCTCCTGCTAAGACCGAAGGAGCAGGCATCAGGCACACGCTACCAACTGCAGCCCAAGACGCCTTGCTCAGCCACACCCCCACGGGCACTCAGCAGTAATTAACAGTAAGCAAGAAGCGCAAGCTTGACTTAGTCACGGCAACCTTCAGGGTTGGTAAATCTCGTGCCAGCCGCCGCGGTCACACCAGAAACCCAAGCCAACAGTCACACGGCGTAGAGAGCGGACCAGAGCCTGTCAGAATAACTAGGAAACCGAAACACAGCTAAGCTGTCGTAAGCCCGAGATACCCCTAAGGCCAACCTAAAGATGATCCTAGTAAACCTGACTGCGGCCAATGAAGAGACGGGACGCAGCTTGATGCAAGCAAATGTCAATGCGTTGTGCAGAAGCACGAGGTTTTATACGCTTGCAGAAGCTGCGCGTTTTAAACCAATTGCTTCTTGAGGCTAAGCCTTGCATACTAGGCAATCCCTGATTGGTGGTTAACTACCGGCACTTAACAGCAAGGTGTTACCTTTCCTTGGCGCCATCCGTCTCCCACTCCCCTGTGCTCTGTAACCATGCCCCATCATGTTGTTAATTGTTGTCTAGACAAGCTCGAGCACACTCCCCTCAGCTGACCGATTGCCACGCGTGGTCCTAGTTTCCAGCCCGCTCCTGCACCTCCCCCTTCCTGTTGCACAAAAGAACCTTTGAAAGCGAACGAGGAAAAACAAGGCCTAAGCAACAGAACAAATAAAAAACCAACTAAGACATATTATCACTGTCAAAATAACCCACTGCCTTTGTTCCGTACAATTCTACAATTTCCCCTTTTTGTTTTTGAACAGCTAGTACCAGGTTTGCCATGTTCCGCAGGGCCCTTGCAAACATGACAGCAACCAAGGTAATAGCAAACAAACAACACTGCCAATCGAGTGAATGGATGCCAGAAAAGGCTGAAATTTTCTCAGATTTTGATAACATGTTGCTGCAGTGGGGCGCCTAAAATCCACGCAGCACATACCATCAAAATCCTCACAGCCACGTCCTTGAACCAACAACAAAAAGCAGCGGCAATTTTGACTCACATGCTTAACTGCCTACCAAACAAGGTGATTGAACTCTTTAATGCTTTCCCTGCTGTTACTCTGCAGAAGAGAAGAAGCGCTGCGACACGTTCCCATCCTAGCCTCCTACTACATTAGCATCTACAGAAAGACAATGCTCGACATGCAAAGTGTAAACAACATCACCTTCTTTTGGATTAACGTTATACGTAGGCGGAAGGGCACACCAAACAAGAACCGTTTCCGTCAAAAAGTTCGAAACATAGCATGCCTTCTCTGAACATACCTCTGGGGTCACCCCCTTCATTCCCTCCTTTTGATGCAAAGAGAGACACTTTACCCTAACAGAGAAGCCCCTGTTTACATCTCTGAGCCAGGACACAAGCCGCAGCTGTGCGCGCCACCAGGCTCAGGGCAGAAACCTCTCCTGTAGTTACCTAACTAGATATCTCGACAAGCGTGCAGACACCTATTAAACACTAAATAACCATGTTTATCGTTCCTGTTCTCCTTCGTAATACCTAGTTGTTCTCTCATTATGAATCCTCCCTTCCCCTTATCAGTGTCAATGGAATCGTTCCATGGACAATGAGTCGTCCCGTTCCCCCGCTTGGTCCGAGAGTATTACCTCTGTTCAGTGGCTTGATCCAGGGTGATAGTGCTCGTTCTAGGCGCTGTAAAAAGCGAAATCTATATCCTATGTCCTGATTTTGGGTATCTAACATTAATGCAAAACAGTAATCCTCACACAGTTTTTATTTCATTCTGTAGCGTCGATGTCGGTATCGGCTGCCTGCGGTAAAGGTTCACGGGAAGGTCTTACATTCTTCGCTGGGATCCATCGAGGTCCTTTTTCTGTAGAGACACAAGCATAACCTTTTCCCCGTGTAACAAGAGGATATGGTCCCATAATTTTACCTGTTTCTGCATCTCGGACCGATACCGGGCCTTTAACCCGTGCCTCGACGGAGGTAGCTGCAGTGAAACGTCGACCTATCGGTGGGCCGTTATCTATTCAAGAACAATTCAAAAAATTAAAAACATACAACGCTTTCTGTAACCGTTCCTCGGGAATAGCCATGCCCATTCCCCCTTTTTGTTGTTGTCATAAACGTTTCAGAGACCGATGAGACCCTTCAATGAGAGATCGACCGGTGGGGGAATGAGCAATGCCGGTAATGTGAGTTCTACCCCATAGGGCAAAAGAGGTTTTTACAGTTGTTGAAACGTAAAGATAAAGACCGACAACGGTCCAGCTTAAGGGAATACCTAAAGCAGCAAAAGCACGCATTAAATGTCTACGAACAGCTCGTGCCTTTTCTCCTGTGTGACACGAGGCAACCAAGGCACCTGAAAATGTATCAATGGAAGAGTGGATATATTTAAGGCTACCAAATTCAGAATCATGCGTGACATCTGTTTGCCATAACGGTAGGCTTTGTAATCCTCTAGGATTAGCTCCTGCAGCAACTGATGGGAAAGAATGTTTTTGACAATCGGGACAGACAGCAATAATACTTGATGCTTGTTGAGCAGCAAGGCCAAACTGTCGCTTAAGAGCTCCAGCGTTTCGATGGAAAAAAAGAGTGCCTTCGCTTAGCTTGTGCAATACGGTCTGGCAGTACTTGAACTGGTCACGGCAATAGGTCAGCTCGTCGATTGCCTTCTGCAAGAAAACCAGGTAGCGAGGTATGAGACCTAATATGCATAACAAAATAAGGCGCAGATCGAGAGTCCAAAAGGAAAATAAGTTCCTGTAACAGGGTAAAGGGTTGTGAATGCGAAACACTCCGCAGCACAGAAGCTTCAGCTCGTGGAACAATACCTGCAACATAAGCAGAATCAGTAACAAGGTGGAGTGGTACATTCCATTCTCGGAAAACACGAACAACTGCATTCAGTTCTCCTGTTTGAGGTGAACCGGAGACCGTCTCTATGTCCGAATCCCATTGTCTCCGTTGAAAACCTTAGGAAGACAGGAATTGAACCTGCACAGAAGAGATCAAAGCGCTCCATACTCCCCTTATATTACTTCCCAGTAGGGTCAGCTAAACAAAAGCTATCGGGCCCATACCCCGAAAATGATGGTTTAACCTCTTCCTCTACTAAATGAGCCCCGTCACAAAACTAACGTTCTCCTTAAGCCTTCTACTAGGAACAACCATCACAATTTCAAGCAACCACTGACTGCTAGCCTGGCCTGGACTAGAAATCAACACCCTTGCCATTATCCCCTTCCTTTCAAAATCACACCACCCTCGAGCTATGGAAGCTGCAATCAAATACTTTCTCGTCCAAGCAACCGCCTCCGCATTAATCCTCTTCTCAAGCGCAATCAACGCACAGTTCACCGGACAATGAGACATTCCGCGACTAAGCCACCCAACAGCCTCCCTACTACTAACTACAGCAGTCGCAATAAAACTAGGCCTAGTACCCTTTCACTTCTGATGTCCAGAGGTCATACAAGGCTCACCTATAACCACTGCCCTACTCGTCTCTACATGAATAAAACTCCCCCCACTCACTCTTCTTTTCTTAACTGCCCCCTCACTGAACCCACTCCTACTGACAACCGTGGCCATTGCATCCGCAGCCATCGGAGGGCGAACAGGACTTAACCAAACACAAATCCGAAAAGTCCTAGCTTTCTCATCGATCGCCCACCTAGGCTGAATAACCATCATCCTCATATACAACCCCAAGCTAACATTAATAACCTTCTACCCATACTCCTTAAGAACCGCCTCCATTTTCTTAGCCCTCAACACAACCAACTCCTCAAAACTATCCACAATAATAACCTCCTGAACAAAAATACCATCACTAAACGCATCCTTGACGCTAGCACTACTATCCCTAGCCGGCCTGCCCCCACTCCCTGGCTTTTTACCAAAATGACTCATTATCCAGGAACTAACTAAGCAAGAGATATCAACCGCAGCCATAATTATTTCAATACTCTCCCTACAAGGTTTATTTTTCTACCTACGCCTTGCATATTGCTCCACACTCCCACCAAACACTACAAGCTTCATAAAACAATGATACAATAACAAATCCACAGGCACACCAATTGCTACCTTAATTTCTCTGTCAGTCCTCCTTCTCCCCCCTTCTCCCGCAATCCTGACCGTTACCTAAGAAACTTAGGATCCCCTGCCTACCAAACCGAAGGCCTTCAAAGCCTTAACTAAGAGTTAAATCCTCTTAGTTTCTGCCCACACCACTAAGGCCCGCAGGACACTAAACCTGCACCATCTAAATGCAACTCAGATACTCTAATTCAGCTAGGGCCTCCACGATAAGCCTAGACAGACGGGCCTCGATCCCATAAACTTCTAATTAACAGCTAGACGCTCAAACCAACGAGCTTCTGTCTACCAGACTCCGGCACACTCTCAGCGTACATCAATGAGTTTGCAACTCAACATGAACTTCACCACAGAGTCGATAAGAAGAGGAATTCAACCTCTGTAAAAAGGACTACAGCCTAACGCCTAAACACTCAGCCACCTGACCCGTGACCTTCATCAACCGATGACTAGTTTCAACAAACCACAATGACATCGGCACCCTATACCTACTCTTCGGAGCATGGGCAGGCATAGCCGAGTACCGCCCTCAGCCTCCTTATTCGAGCAGAACTTGGCCAACCAGGAACTCTCCTAGGAGACGACCAAATCTACAATGTCATCATCACCGCCCATGCCTTCGTAAGAATCTTCTTCACAGTTATAGCTATTATAATCGAAGGGTTTGGAAACTGACTAGTCCCCCTTATAATTGGAGCCCCAGACATAGCATTCCCCCGCATAAACAACATCAGTTTCTGAACTACTTCCTCCGTCCTTCCTACTGCTCCTAGCGTCCTCCACAGTAGAAGCTGGAGTCGGAACAGGATGAACCATATACCCACCCCTAGCAGGCAACCTAGCCCATGCTGGCGCCTCAGTAGACCTAGCCATCTTCTCCCTACACCTCGCAGGTGTGTCTTCCATCTTAGGGGCCATCAACTTTAACACAACAGCCATTAACATAACCCCCCCTGCCTTATCGCAACATCCAACTCCCCTATTCGTATGATCCATACTCCTAGTGCCCTCACTTCCAGTCCTGGCCGCCGGCATCACCATACTACTGACCGACCGAAACCTAAACACTACATTCTGTGACCCCGCTGGAGGGGGAGACCCCATTCTCTACCAGCACCTGTTCTGATTCTTTGGCCACCAGGAAGTTTACATCTTAATCCTTCCCGGCTTTGGAATCATCTCACATGTTGTAACGTATTACGCAGGCAAAAAAGAACCATTCGGCTACATAGGAATAGTCTGAGCTATACTATCGATTGGATTCCTGGGCTTTGTCATATGAGCCCACCACATATTCACTGTCGGAATAGACGTAGACAGCCGATCATACTTCATCTCCGCCACTATAATCATCGCCATCCCAACCGGCATTCAGGTATTCAGCTGACTAGCCACACCACACGGAGGCACCATCAAATGAGATCCACCGATACTGTGAGCCTTGGGCTTCATCTTCCTCTTCACACTTGCCAATAAGGTGTCGGTGGAATTGGTGCTCAGCCTTGATTACTGCGTAATCCATCCCGTGGATCTAAAAAGAATTTTATATATATATAATATTGTACGCACATACATACATATATATATTATAATATATAGGGCCAGGTAGGACAGGCCACCGCTTCTGTCTCGTGCCCTAAGTTACTGCCTACTGCCACTATTGGCACTGACTCACCAGCGGTCAGCTACAAGCACTTCTGCTCTTCAGCAGAGCACAAGCATTCCTCTGCTTTGAGAAGAGAGCATTGTGCTCATGAAACATTGAAAAGACTGACTTCTATGCCTCTCCAGCTATAACCAAGAGAATCCTTCCTTCTCCGCACCAAAAAAATTAATGCTGACTTTTCAAGGATGCTATGGATGAGGTTCATAACCAAGGGGTGTCATCCACCTGGCCACACAATTTGTCTCCTGCAAGTTCGATTAAGCATGCCAAGACATCCTATGGATGTGACAAACACCTCATCACCTCTGCTCTGTTGCCCCTTCTTCCCCCAGTTTCTTACTGGAACTAGTAACTCCAGCTCACCAGTTCCTTGAGCATGGCTTCAATCGGTTCCTGAGCCACATGCACATCTTCTGTAGGTCCTTCCAAAGTGATGTTATCCTGTGGCGAGCAGCCTCACAGTTTGCCCTCTTGCCTGTGATAACAATTGTCTCCGAGTTGCTGTTCTTTGCTGGGAGATCAATTATGGTGTTGCTTTCTTTACGGATCTGCCATAAAGAAAAAAAAAAAAATCATCTCAGAAGCGTCCCATGTCAGAAGAAAAACCCTCGCAGGCTATATTGGACATCACCAATGGGCAGGAGAGAGCATCCAGTGGGATTTTGCTGCAGGCAGTGATCATCACGAGCACTTGAGTTAGGAGCAATATCTCACCTTCTTGATGTTGGCACCTCCTTTCCCTACGATGTTCTTGTGGAACTGTTTGCAGATGGGGACAGAAATAGAAAAGCTGTTTTCAACCTAAGGGAGAAAGGAAGGGAGAACTGAAGATTACACTGTCGTGGCAAGGGAGGCCCGACTTCAGGAACTCTGATAAACGAGCTTTTGAAAAGAGGCTTAGACCCAAGGAAGTTCTCTATACGAGGGACTTGTAAGACTAAACAAAGGCAAGGACGTTCCCCTATAGCCTTCCCATAACAGGTACTACCCCCTGCCTCCATTCAGCCAAAACAGCGTCGACAGCTCCCTCCTCTTGAGGTGTTTTAGCTCTACCCAAGCCAGTAGAGCTCTGCTTTGCCCCAGGGTTATCCAGGCACGGAGGAGGGAAGTGCAGGCAGAAGACCTCCTTACCAGGTCTGCCACCGTCTTTTGCATGTACTCGGTGCACTTCTCCACCTCGTTTTTGGGACCTCGGAGTTGGACGATGTCACTCTTGTGTGCAGGGTCTGGGAAGTTGATGATAACCTGCAGGAGCGGTCATTTAGAGTTAGCTCAAGCAAAAGCAAGAACCCTTGTGTCAGACACATGCAAAGGTTGGGGGGATCCTACACATGCCCTTTTCCCATTCAGAAACGGGGAACCGTGTTAGCGGCCTCTGGCTAAAAGAACTATCTTCTCAGACACTTGCGCTACAGAGCCACTAAAGTTACGACTTCTGTGACGACAGGCCTACTACCCATGTAGGAAAGAACCCCTCTGGATTCCTCCTCTCCTACAAAGCCTTACCTCAGGGAATTGCTCCCGGATTTCCCAGACCCGCTCAGCCTTCTGCCCAGTGATGGTCCGGTGGAATTTCTGCTCAACGATTAGGTCCGCAGCGTGTTCATTTTCCTGACGGGAACAGAGGGCACACTGAGTGTTCAGCCGGAGAGCCGTCTACTTTGACTTAGCGGTTTGCTGCCCGACGGTTTACTTGCCAGCACTGTCCCTCTTTTCTCCAGACCAAATTCACTCTGCGTTGACAGAGAAGGGCTACCCGAGGGAACAGGGGAAGACATTTGTGAAGAGGAACTTGCACTTGTCATGAGATCCAAGTGCTCCGTGGGCAAGGGGCACACACTCGCACCAGAAGGTTACAAGGGAACACGAGAGCCCAAACCCTGCAGTCTCCCAAACATCACGTCCTACCCACTCACCATACGGGAAGCGAGTTCCAGCAGCTCGCTCTTGGCCTGTGGGACCCCCTGTGGGTCTCCTTCCATTCTGATCGGGTTGCTCTTCTCGTTGTCCGGGGGAATGCGCACAGACACCTTGTACAGATCCTTCATCCTGTTCACTTCGAGGCAAGGACTGTGGTGACGCCGTCTGCTAGGCAAAGACCTGGAAGCAAGGCACCTGGATTATCACTGCTCAGAGGCTGATGAAGAAGTAAAGCCGCCTCTGGGAAGGGCTCGGTGGGGTAGGGTTGAGCCAGGGGAAATTGCCTCTTCCCCCTGGAGTTCAGCGAGAGCAGACCTGTGCCACACGAGAGCCTGTCCAAGTAAATACCGTGGCATCTACAGAGCCCATTGTTCCCTTGTCAGAGCCAGGCGTGTTTCTTCCCCAAACAGTATCACATTTAGAGCAGAGGATAATCGTTCCTTTCTACCCCAAACTCTTGGCTGGGGACACGTTGCAGTGCTATCAAACTAGCAGACCGCAACAAGGCTTTAGCGTTGGCCATATTCTACTGCCGGTGCTGTAGCACCTTCCTCCAGAGGCCAGACCACACTGCTCCTCCTCCAGCTGACACCCTCTCCCACAAGCCACAGGGCTATTTAACCCCTTAGCGGGAACCAGCTACACCTGCACATCGCCCATGTCAATCAACCCACTGCCTCTGAGGCAAGGCCACAGCTGCGTGTTATCAATGCTAATCAACCCACCGCCTTCATTCCTCTACAGGGAGAAGCTCACCAAGCACATTTCCACCACCCACAACTGGCTGCTAAAATGTCATTCGCACAGAGCAGCGTGTGGAAAAAAAAAAAAAAAATAAATTCCTCCAGGACACATCAAAGTAATTCCACTACTGTTCAGGCTCCCAAGGTACTTCCACCCGTTCAAGCCATCGCAAGGCCTCACGGCCCATTTCTCTCCTTGTACCACCACCACTCCTGAAAAGCAGAGGAAATGTGATGGAGACAGCACACTGGGTGAGCTACAGAGCCCCTGATACCATCTACTAAACACGAAGAGTGTGAGCATGGGAAGGACTAGAAAGGCACTCCACTTACCGTTTAGCTGCTTTCTTGCCAATGAGGTGTCGGTGGAATTGGTGGTCAGCCTTGATTATTGCGTAATCCGTCCCGTGGATCTAAAAAGAATTATATTTTTTATATCTATCTATATATGTATGGATGTACATTATTTTATATTATAATATATAGGGCCAGGTAGGACAGGCCACCGCTTCTGTCTCGTGCCCTAAGTAACTGCCTACTGCCACTATTGGCACTGACTCACCAGCGGTCAGCTACAAGCACTTCTGCTCTTCAGCAGAGCACAAGCATTCCTCTGCTTTGAGAAGAGAGCATTGTGCTCATGAAACATTGAAAAGACTGACTTCTACGCCTCTCCAGCTATAACCAAGAGAATCCTTCCTTCTCCGCACCAAAAAAATTAATGCTGACTTTTCAAGGATGCTATGGATGAGGTTCATAACCAAGGGGTGTCATCCACCTGGCCACACAATTTGTCTCCTGCAAGTTCGATTAAGCATGCCAAGACATCCTATGGATGTGACAAACACCTCATCACCTCTGCTCTGTTGCCCCTTCTTCCCCCAGTTTCTTACTGGAACTAGTAACTCCAGCTCACCAGTTCCTTGAGCATGGCTTCAATCTGTTCCTGAGCCACATGCACATCTTCTGTAGGTCCTTCCAAAGTGATGTTATCCTGTGGCGAGCAGCCTCACAGTTTGCCCTCTTGCCTGTGATAACAATTGTCTCCGAGTTGCTGTTCTTTGCTGGGAGATCAATTTTGGTGTTGCTTTCTTTACGGATCTGCCACAAAGGGAAAAAAAAAAAAAAAATCATCTCAGAAGCGTCCCATGTCAGAAGAAAAACCCTCGCAGGCTATATTGGACATCACCAATGGGCAGGAGAGAGCATCCAGTGGGATTTTGCTGCAGGCAGTGATCATCACGAGCACTTGAGTTAGGAGCAGTATCTCACCTTCTTGATGTTGGCACCTCCTTTCCCTACGATGTTCTTGTGGAACTGTTTGCAGATGGGGACAGAAATAGAAAAGCTGTTTTCAACCTAAGGGAGAAAGGAAGGGAGAACTGAAGATTACACTGTCGTGGCAAGGGAGGCCCGACTTCAGGGACTCTGATAAACGAGCTTTTGAAAAGAGGCTTAGACCCAAGGAAGTTCTCTATACGAGGGACTTGTAAGACTAAACAAAGGCAAGGACGTTCCCCTATAGCCTTCCCATAACAGGTACTACCCCCTGCCTCCATTCAGCCAAAACAGCGTCGACAGCTCCCTCCTCTTGAGGTGTTTTAGCTCTACCCAAGCCAGTAGAGCTCTGCTTTGCCCCAGGGTTATCCAGGCACGGAGGAGGGAAGTGCAGGCAGAAGACCTCCTTACCAGGTCTGCCACCGTCTTTTGCATGTACTCGGTGCACTTCTCCACCTCGTTTTTGGGACCTCGGAGTTGGACGATGTCACTCTTGTGTGCAGGGTCTGGGAAGTTGATGATAACCTGCAGGAGCGGTCATTTAGAGTTAGCTCAAGCAAAAGCAAGAACCCTTGTGTCAGACACATGCAAAGGTTGGGGGGATCCTACACATGCCCTTTTCCCATTCAGAAAAGGGGAACCGTGTTAGCGGCCTCTGGCTAAAAGAACTATCTTCTCAGACACTTGCGCTACAGAGCCACTAAAGTTACGACTTCTGTGACGACAGGCCTACTACCCATGTAGGAAAGAACCCCTCTGGATTCCTCCTCTCCTACAAAGCCTTACCTCTGGGAATTGCTCCCGGATTTCCCAGACCCGCTCAGCCTTCTGCCCAGTGATGGTCCGGTGGAATTTCTGCTCAACGATTAGGTCCGCAGCGTGTTCATTTTCCTGACGGGAACAGAGGGCACACTGAGTGTTCAGCCGGAGAGCCGTCTACTTTGACTTAGCGGTTTGCTGCCCGACGGTTTACTTGCCAGCACTGTCCCTCTTTTCTCCAGACCAAATTCACTCTGCGTTGACAGAGAAGGGCTACCCGAGGGAACAGGGGAAGACATTTGTGAAGAGGAACTTGCACTTGTCATGAGATCCAAGTGCTCCGTGGGCAAGGGGCACACACTCGCACCAGAAGGTTACAAGGGAACACGAGAGCCCAAACCCTGCAGTCTCCCAAACATCACGTCCTACCCACTCACCATACGGGAAGCGAGTTCCAGCAGCTCGCTCTTGGCCTGTGGGACCCCCTGTGGGTCTCCTTCCATTCTGATCGGGTTGCTCTTCTCGTTGTCCGGGGGAATGCGCACAGACACCTTGTACAGATCCTTCATCCTGTTCACTTCGAGGCAAGGACTGTGGTGACGCCGTCTGCTAGGCAAAGACCTGGAAGCAAGGCACCTGGATTATCACTGCTCAGAGGCTGATGAAGAAGTAAAGCCGCCTCTGGGAAGGGCTCGGTGGGGTAGGGTTGAGCCAGGGGAAATTGCCTCTTCCCCCTGGAGTTCAGCGAGAGCAGACCTGTGCCACACGAGAGCCTGTCCAAGTAAATACCGTGGCATCTACAGAGCCCATTGTTCCCTTGTCAGAGCCAGGCGTGTTTCTTCCCCAAACAGTATCACATTTAGAGCAGAGGATAATCGTTCCTTTCTACCCCAAACTCTTGGCTGGGGACACGTTGCAGTGCTATCAAACTAGCAGACCGCAACAAGGCTTTAGCGTTGGCCATATTCTACTGCCGGTGCTGTAGCACCTTCCTCCAGAGGCCAGACCACACTGCTCCTCCTCCAGCTGACACCCTCTCCCACAAGCCACAGGGCTATTTAACCCCTTAGCGGGAACCAGCTACACCTGCACATCGCCCATGTCAATCAACCCACTGCCTCTGAGGCAAGGCCACAGCTGCGTGTTATCAATGCTAATCAACCCACCGCCTTCATTCCTCTACAGGGAGAAGCTCACCAAGCACATTTCCACCACCCACAACTGGCTGCTAAAATGTCATTCGCACAGAGCAGCGTGTGGAAAAAAAAAAAAAAAAATAAATTCCTCCAGGACACATCAAAGTAATTCCACTACTGTTCAGGCTCCCAAGGTACTTCCACCCGTTCAAGCCATCGCAAGGCCTCACGGCCCATTTCTCTCCTTGTACCACCACCACTCCTGAAAAGCAGAGGAAATGTGATGGAGACAGCACACTGGGTGAGCTACAGAGCCCCTGATACCATCTACTAAACACGAAGAGTGTGAGCATGGGAAGGACTAGAAAGGCACTCCACTTACCGTTTAGCTGCTTTCTTGCCAATGAGGTGTCGGTGGAATTGGTGGTCAGCCTTGATTATTGCGTAATCCGTCCCGTGGATCTAAAAAGAATTATATTTTTTATATCTATCTATATATGTATGGATGTACATTATTTTATATTATAATATATAGGGCCAGGTAGGACAGGCCACCGCTTCTGTCTCGTGCCCTAAGTAACTGCCTCCTGCCAGTATTGGCACTGACTCACCAGCGGTCAGCTACAAGCACTTCTGCTCTTCAGCAGAGCACAAGCATTCCTCTGCTTTGAGAAGAGAGCATTGTGCTCATGAAACATTGAAAAGACTGACTTCTATGCCTCTCCAGCTATAACCAAGAGAATCCTTCCTTCTCCGCACCAAAAAAATTAATGCTTACTTTTCAAGGATGCTATGGATGAGGTTCATAACCAAGGGGTGTCATCCACCTGGCCACACAATTTGTCTCCTGCAAGTACGATTAAGCATGCCAAGACATCCTATGGATGTGACAAACACCTCATCACCTCTGCTCTGTTGCCCCTTCTTCCCCCAGTTTCTTACTGGAACTAGTAACTCCAGCTCACCAGTTCCTTGAGCATGGCTTCAATCGGTTCCTGAGCCACATGCACATCTTCTGTAGGTCCTTCCAAAGTGATGTTATCCTGTGGCGAGCAGCCTCACAGTTTGCCCTCTTGCCTGTGATAACAATTGTCTCCGAGTTGCTGTTCTTTGCTGGGAGATCAATTTTGGTGTTGCTTTCTTTACGGATCTGCCACAAAAGAAAAAAAAAAAAAAAATCATCTCAGAAGCGTCCCATGTCAGAAGAAAAACCCTCGCCGGCTATATTGGACATCACCAATGGGCAGGAGAGAGCATCCAGTGGGATTTTGCTGCAGGCAGTGATCATCACGAGCACTTGAGTTAGGAGCAGTATCTCACCTTCTTGATGTTGGCACCTCCTTTCCCTACGATGTTCTTGTGGAACTGTTTGCAGATGGGGACAGAAATAGAAAAGCTGTTTTCAACCTAAGGGAGAAAGGAAGGGAGAACTGAAGATTACACTGTCGTGGCAAGGGAGGCCCGACTTCAGGAACTCTGATAAACGAGCTTTTGAAAAGAGGCTTAGACCCAAGGAAGTTCTCTATACGAGGGACTTGTAAGACTAAACAAAGGCAAGGACGTTCCCCTATAGCCTTCCCATAACAGGTACTACCCCCTGCCTCCATTCAGCCAAAACAGCGTCGACAGCTCCCTCCTCTTGAGGTGTTTTAGCTCTACCCAAGCCAGTAGAGCTCTGCTTTGCCCCAGGGTTATCCAGGCACGGAGGAGGGAAGTGCAGGCAGAAGACCTCCTTACCAGGTCTGCCACCGTCTTTTGCATGTACTCGGTGCACTTCTCCACCTCGTTTTTGGGACCTCGGAGTTGGACGATGTCACTCTTGTGTGCAGGGTCTGGGAAGTTGATGATAACCTGCAGGAGCGGTCATTTAGAGTTAGCTCAAGCAAAAGCAAGAACCCTTGTGTCAGACACATGCAAAGGTTGGGGGGATCCTACACATGCCCTTTTCCCATTCAGAAAAGGGGAACCGTGTTAGCGGCCTCTGGCTAAAAGAACTATCTTCTCAGACACTTGCGCTACAGAGCCACTAAAGTTACGACTTCTGTGACGACAGGCCTACTACCCATGTAGGAAAGAACCCCTCTGGATTCCTCCTCTCCTACAAAGCCTTACCTCTGGGAATTGCTCCCGGATTTCCCAGACCCGCTCAGCCTTCTGCCCAGTGATGGTCCGGTGGAATTTCTGCTCAACGATTAGGTCCGCAGCGTGTTCATTTTCCTGACGGGAACAGAGGGCACACTGAGTGTTCAGCCGGAGAGCCGTCTACTTTGACTTAGCGGTTTGCTGCCCGACGGTTTACTTGCCAGCACTGTCCCTCTTTTCTCCAGACCAAATTCACTCTGCGTTGACAGAGAAGGGCTACCCGAGGGAACAGGGGAAGACATTTGTGAAGAGAAACTTGCACTTGTCATGAGATCCAAGTGCTCCGTGGGCAAGGGGCACACACTCGCACCAGAAGGTTACAAGGGAACACGAGAGCCCAAACCCTGCAGTCTCCCAAACATCACGTCCTACCCACTCACCATACGGGAAGCGAGTTCCAGCAGCTCGCTCTTGGCCTGTGGGACCCCCTGTGGGTCTCCTTCCATTCTGATCGGGTTGCTCTTCTCGTTGTCCGGGGGAATGCGCACAGACACCTTGTACAGATCCTTCATCCTGTTCACTTCGAGGCAAGGACTGTGGTGACGCCGTCTGCTAGGCAAAGACCTGGAAGCAAGGCACCTGGATTATCACTGCTCAGAGGCTGATGAAGAAGTAAAGCCGCCTCTGGGAAGGGCTCGGTGGGGTAGGGTTGAGCCAGGGGAAATTGCCTCTTCCCCCTGGAGTTCAGCGAGAGCAGACCTGTGCCACACGAGAGCCTGTCCAAGTAAATACCGTGGCATCTACAGAGCCCATTGTTCCCTTGTCAGAGCCAGGCGTGTTTCTTCCCCAAACAGTATCACATTTAGAGCAGAGGATAATCGTTCCTTTCTACCCCAAACTCTTGGCTGGGGACACGTTGCAGTGCTATCAAACTAGCAGACCGCAACAAGGCTTTAGCGTTGGCCATATTCTACTGCCGGTGCTGTAGCACCTTCCTCCAGAGGCCAGACCACACTGCTCCTCCTCCAGCTGACACCCTCTCCCACAAGCCACAGGGCTATTTAACCCCTTAGCGGGAACCAGCTACACCTGCACATCGCCCATGTCAATCAACCCACTGCCTCTGAGGCAAGGCCACAGCTGCGTGTTATCAATGCTAATCAACCCACCGCCTTCATTCCTCTACAGGGAGAAGCTCACCAAGCACATTTCCACCACCCACAACTGGCTGCTAAAATGTCATTCGCACAGAGCAACGTGTGGAAAAAAAAAAAAAATAAATTCCTCCAGGACACATCAAAGTAATTCCACTACTGTTCAGGCTCCCAAGGTACTTTCACCCGTTCAAGCCATCGCAAGGCCTCACGGCCCATTTCTCTCCTTGTACCACCACCACTCCTGAAAAGCAGAGGAAATGTGATGGAGACAGCACACTGGGTGAGCTACAGAGCCCCTGATACCATCTACTAAACACGAAGAGTGTGAGCATGGGAAGGACTAGAAAGGCACTCCACTTACCGTTTAGCTGCTTTCTTGCCAATGAGGTGTCGGTGGAATTGGTGGTCAGCCTTGATTATTGCGTAATCCGTCCCGTGGATCTAAAAAGAATTATATTTTTTATATCTATCTATATATGTATGGATGTACATTATTTTATATTATAATATATAGGGCCAGGTAGGACAGGCCACCGCTTCTGTCTCGTGCCCTAAGTAACTGCCTCCTGCCAGTATTGGCACTGACTCGCCAGCGGTCAGCTACAAGCACTTCTGCTCTTCAGCAGAGCACAAGCATTCCTCTGCTTTGAGAAGAGAGCATTGTGCTCATGAAACATTGAAAAGACTGACTTCTATGCCTCTCCAGCTATAACCAAGAGAATCCTTCCTTCTCCGCACCAAAAAAAATAATGCTGACTTTTCAAGGATGCTATGGATGAGGTTCATAACCAAGGGGTGTCATCCACCTGGCCACACAATTTGTCTCCTGCAAGTACGATTAAGCATGCCAAGACATCCTATGGATGTGACAAACACCTCATCACCTCTGCTCTGTTGCCCCTTCTTCCCCCAGTTTCTTACTGGAACTAGTAACTCCAGCTCACCAGTTCCTTGAGCATGGCTTCAATCGGTTCCTGAGCCACATGCACATCTTCTGTAGGTCCTTCCAAAGTGATGTTATCCTGTGGCGAGCAGCCTCACAGTTTGCCCTCTTGCCTGTGATAACAATTGTCTCCGAGTTGCTGTTCTTTGCTGGGAGATCAATTTTGGTGTTGCTTTCTTTACGGATCTGCCACAAAAGAAAAAAAAAAAAAAAATCATCTCAGAAGCGTCCCATGTCAGAAGAAAAACCCTCGCCGGCTATATTGGACATCACCAATGGGCAGGAGAGAGCATCCAGTGGGATTTTGCTGCAGGCAGTGATCATCACGAGCACTTGAGTTAGGAGCAGTATCTCACCTTCTTGATGTTGGCACCTCCTTTCCCTACGATGTTCTTGTGGAACTGTTTGCAGATGGGGACAGAAATAGAAAAGCTGTTTTCAACCTAAGGGAGAAAGGAAGGGAGAACTGAAGATTACACTGTCGTGGCAAGGGAGGCCCGACTTCAGGAACTCTGATAAACGAGCTTTTGAAAAGAGGCTTAGACCCAAGGAAGTTCTCTATACGAGGGACTTGTAAGACTAAACAAAGGCAAGGACGTTCCCCTATAGCCTTCCCATAACAGGTACTACCCCCTGCCTCCATTCAGCCAAAACAGCGTCGACAGCTCCCTCCTCTTGAGGTGTTTTAGCTCTACCCAAGCCAGTAGAGCTCTGCTTTGCCCCAGGGTTATCCAGGCACGGAGGAGGGAAGTGCAGGCAGAAGACCTCCTTACCAGGTCTGCCACCGTCTTTTGCATGTACTCGGTGCACTTCTCCACCTCGTTTTTGGGACCTCGGAGTTGGACGATGTCACTCTTGTGTGCAGGGTCTGGGAAGTTGATGATAACCTGCAGGAGCGGTCATTTAGAGTTAGCTCAAGCAAAAGCAAGAACCCTTGTGTCAGACACATGCAAAGGTTGGGGGGATCCTACACATGCCCTTTTCCCATTCAGAAAAGGGGAACCGTGTTAGCGGCCTCTGGCTAAAAGAACTATCTTCTCATGCCGCGATTGAGAGACGGAGACCCGGTCAGGTGGAATCAGATCAGATCTGCTTTATTGTTCTTAACATGCTTCTTTTATAAGGCTGCATACATAGTCTAAGATTATCGTGCACAAAGCTCATTGGTTACATATTGCAAAAGTGATTACATATTGCAAAAGCTAAATTCCTTATTCGCTGTTCCTCTTCACTCTGCTTATTTCGTTTCCTAGGGTTACAAGTTCTGCTTCGGTACTTTCTATTGTATGCCTCAATCTTATGCTTGCTGACAGTTTCGGTTATAACCGGACCTACATCCTGTTTTGTATAACCACAGGCCCCAAGGTCGCAATGCCCTTGCGGCCTAAACCTCCACTAGTCGTATTGCATTATGTTCTTTCTCTTGCAGTCCGTTCTTCATGAGTTCCCACAGACCTCCCTCAATTAGATAAGTTTCACTGGAGGTCTTAGACAAATCATTCCCTTCATTTCCCCCTTCTTGTTGCACCATAAGAACTCGTTTCACAGAGTTAGCTATTAGCTTCTGTAAACATTGCATAACACACGGCAAAAGCAAAATTAACAATAACACTATTATTATTACAACAGCTATTTTTTCCAAAATTGTAATCCACCATCCAGACAAACCTAATGAAGATAACCAATCTGTAAAAGGATCACTACTTTCTCGAAGTTTTTTCATATTATCCCTTAAAATAGAAAGTTGTTTGTGTATTGATTGGGAGTGATCAGAAAGGTTCATACAGCACATCCCTTCAAACTCATCACATCCGTGCCCTTGTGCTAAAAGTAGAAAATCTATTGCGGCACGATTTTGTAACAGGGCATGTCTTATTCCTTGGACGTCACTGGCCAATTCAGACAAAACATTTGTCGTTATATTAACCTGTTTTCCGGTCCAACATGCTAATTTCCTTAGTTGTGTCAGTGCTTGTGCTGTAGCTATCCCGGGGGCAAATATGCTAGCTAAAATAACTTCAGGAGGATTCCAGAGTTCCACATTATCCTTACAATCATTGCCTAGTTCTACCAGAGCTCTTTTACTGCGGTGAGAACTTGAAGTACGATTGGCTTGAAAGATGTTAGTAATGCTTGGTGTAAACAGCGTTAAACGGCCAACATAACAAGGCCCTCCCTTAGCACTTCGAGGAATTCCTTGCCAAGCTCGATCACCACAAATTAAAAACATTCCCTCTGGCAGCCGTCCTGCGTTGGACGTGACCGCTGTAAGGCTAACATTCTTTTGACAATATGCTGTCACGTTGTATGGCTTATATGACGTGACATCAACGGGATCATCTTGACTAATATGAGAATTAAACCAAAAACATAGATCTGAGGGAGCAGAGCCTAAGAGGTTAAACTCCTGTATTTCTCTAGTTGTGGTACACAGAGAGCTATTGCATGACATAAAGGGGGAAGAAGCGTTAAAGGTAATATTATTTTTGTCACAACACAGAGGTGTCCTAAAAGGTGGCTGGTGACGGAAACCACAAGTGACAACAGAAGGGTCAAGAGTTATAGTAGAGTTGTTTATCAGGCTCATGTTAATAGGGATTCCTAATAAACACGTTCTAAAAGGATCAGAAGGAGTAGCCATTGAGAGACAAAGGCTACTCTGATTGATTTTTTCCGCCCAAGTGACCCACAGATTCTTTCTCTCCTCTATGTGCTTGAGGGTTTCCCAAGCTTTTGTACTGCTAACGAGGATAGAGGTAATGATACCTGCCAAGAGGCACATCATGCTAGAGCTACTCTTAATCATTTTCATTTTTTCCTTTTATAGGATCAGTTCTATCGCTTGGTTTTTCTTTTCCAGGCGAACCGCTTTTCACACTTTTGCTTTGTACGTTCCCAGTCTTCTCTCGAGACTAGCCAAATAGCAGGTACTAAATTAGTTTTACTACATTCTAAACCACAAATTTGTATGATTTTAGCCCTCTCAATAATCACTCTTTGCCAGTCAGCGCGATAATCAAAAAAGCGACTATTTTCTAAGGGTTCATGCCCTGTTATAAGTAACAGTCTCACTGTATCAAATTCTTTCTTTAGGCAAAGATTACACCAACGCCCAGAATGAGTTAAGCGGCACCACCACTCCTTGCTACAAGTATAACATACACATAACACCCAAGGGTCACAGTGTCCGCACAAGTTGCAAAGAACTTTCCCAGAGAGTACTTCGTGGCACTCACGCGTATAGCGACTATTCATTTAAAATATTTGAGTCCTCAGGCTCTGTTCCTTTTGCGAGAGGTTCTCCTAGACGCTGTTCAGAATCTTCAGACGAAACTTGTGGTAAGGGTTCACGGAATGGTCGCACGTTCTTTGCTGGGATCCATCGGGGGCCTCTCTCTGTGGAAACACAAGCATAGCCTCTGCCCCACGTGACAAGGGGATAAGGCCCCATTATCTTACCCGTTTCTGGATCACGGACCAGTACAGGAGCTTTAATTCGCATCTCGAGTGAAGTATTTGTGTTAAAATGTCGGATTATTGGAGGATTGCTGTCTAATAAAGAACAATTCAAAAAGTTAAAAACATATAAGGCTTTCTGTAATCGTTCTTCAGGAGTAACAACTCCTATTCCCCCTTTTTGTTGTTGTAGTAAACGTTTTAATGATTGATGGGAGCGTTCAATTAAAGATTGGCCTGTAGGAGAATGAGGGATGCCAGTAGTGTGAGTTACACCCCAAGATTCAAAAAATGTTTGCATTGCTTTAGAGACATAAGCAGGACCATTGTCTGTTTTGATTTGTACCGGGATACCCAATGTAGCAAAAGCACGCATAAGATGCTTACGGACATCACGTGCTTTTTCTCCTGTATGACAAGAAGCAAATAAGGCACCTGAAAAGGTGTCAATAGAAGAGTGGATATATTTCAAATTGCCAAACTCTGAATAGTGGGTAACATCGGTTTGCCACAACTGTAAACTTTGTAGTCCTCGAGGGTTGACTCCGCCTGCAACAGACGGAAAAGAATATCTTTGGCAGTCAGGGCACGTAGCAATAATGTTAGATGCTTGCTGGGGGGTAAGGCCAAACTGTCTTTTAAGGCCTCCAGCATTTTGGTGGAAAAAAGAATGGCTGAGTCTAGCTTGAGCTACACGATCTGGTAACACTTGTACCGGTAATGTCAAAAGATCAGCTCGGCGATTACCTTCTGCAATGAAGCCAGGTAGAGAAGTGTGCGATCTGACATGCATAACAAAATAGGGGTAAGGGCGAGAGTCCAGAAGAAAAACGAGTTCTTGTAATAAAGCAAATAAGTCAAAGTGCGGAATGTCACGCAACACAGATGCTTCAGCTCGCTCAACTATTCCTGCAACATAAGCTGAATCAGTGATAACATTAACTGGCGTTGACCATTTTCGAAAGACTCGAACTATCGCAGCCAGTTCCACTATCTGAGGGGAGCCAGGGACTGTTTTAACGTCTGAATCCCAACGCTCACGTTGGTCGTCCCACCATACTATAACTGATTTGTGTGATTTTCCCGATCCATCTGTAAATACAGTAAGGGCTTGCAATGGTTGATCACTTCGTTTTGGTTTAAAAGTTATACAAAAATTAGCATTAAGCAGCTTATGTGAAGGTGGGTGGGATGTAATCTGGCCCATATAACCTGCTAATGCTAACATAAAAATGTCTGATTGTTGATAAAGCCATTGCAGATATATGGTTGTCACAGGTAAACAAATACAAGCAAAGTCAGTTCCTGATAACATCAACAACCGTTGTCTGGCCTTAATTATCAGGTGAGCAAACATCTCGTGTTGTGTTACAATAGTTTTCGTAGACTGGTTAGATAAAAAGACCCACTCGATAATCAACAACGGATCCGATTTTTGTGGGTCCCATTGAAATATTAACGCATAGGGTTGTCGAGCTGGGTTCAAAACGATTAAAGAAAAAGCGAGATTGGGATCACATCGGTGTGCTTGTCTAGAAGCAATGGCTGTAGCAACTTTCTGTAACGAGGTAACAGCCTCAGGGTTAAGACGGCGTTGAGAACGTAAATCTGTGTCTCCCTTGAGCAACTCAAACAAAGGGCTCAAATCTGCATTAGAAATCCCTAGCAAAGGCCGAACCCAATTAATTGTTCCTAACAACTTTTGTGCATCGTGTAAATTTCTTACATCAGTCTGTATCTGCAAAGGTTGAGGAACTATGGTTTGGGCTCTTATGCGCCAGCCCAGATATTTCCACGGGGGTGTTTTTTGAATTTTTTCTGGCGCAATACAGAGGCCTGCCGAGTTAACGGCCGCCGTGACAAGGGCTACAGCTTTCTCCATGACTATGTGATGTTGTGCAGCCACTAGGATATCATCCATATAATGATACAATAGGACATCAGGCATTGTGATTCGGACAGGGCTAAGTACCTTAGCTACATACCATTGACATATTGTCGGGCTATTTTTCATTCCTTGTGGCAACACAACCCACTGATATCTCTGCAATGGAGCCTGCATATTGACGCTAGGAACTGAAAAAGCAAATTTAGGAGCATCATCTGGATGCAAGGGGATATTAAAAAAGCAATCTTTGAGATCAATAACAGTTAAATGCCAATCTCTGGGAATCATTGTAGGAGACGGGAGTCCAGGTTGCAAGGCCCCCATAGTTTCCATGGCGTCATTGATTTTTCTAAGGTCATGGAGCAAGCACCACTTGCCAGTCTGTTTTCGGATAACAAAAACAGGAGAATTCCAAGGGCTGGTAGAAGGCACAATGTGTCCCTTTTCGAGTTGTTCTGTGACCAGGTCCTGAAGGGCGCGAAGCTTTTCTAAAGGTAGGGGCCATTGATCTACCCAAATAGGAGCATCAGTTCTCCAGGTTAATTTTAGGGTGTCGCGCATTTCAATGGCCCCGCCTAAAAATGGGTACGAATTGTCATCCCCCACTGTGATAGCACGTCCCGTCCCCATAGAACCATGGGAACAGATAACACAAAAGGTTTAACAGAAGCAATACGCCCTTCTGGGCCCTGAATTTGGATCAGCTCCAGGCTCTGGTGGCTTTTGCCAGTTCCGCCAATCCCAGCTAATGCCTGTGGAGTATTGGTTAGCGGCCACAGCGGTGGCCATTTAGCATGAGATATTACTGTAACATCGGCTCCGGTGTCAATAATCCCATTCAAAACTACTTTTTGTTCCCCTCGAATAAGGGTACATTGGCACATAGGCCGTTTTTGAGAAAGAGACTGTACCCATAAAATTTGTGGGTCCCCAGTTGAACCAAACCCACCCTGCCTTTGTTGGAGCTGGTCCAAATTTAAACAATCTTTGCTTGTGGGCATAAGGATCAGTTGTGCTATACGGCTACCTTCCGGCACCGTGCAGGGAGGAAACGGGGTCCATGCCATGATTTTAATGTTTTCAGTACTATCAGAGTCAATAACACCTGGTAATACAAAAAGACCAGATAATGTTGTAGAAGACCTCCCTATCAATAAGGCCTGTGTTTTTGGGGGTAAGGGTCCTGAAACATCTGTTGACAATAAGTGAACCGAGGAATCAAGTAACGTTACTGTGTGGGTGGTTGCCAGGTCCAATCCTGCGCTGCCGGTTGTTGCTGGGCGAAGACTTGAGGCGCTGCTGCTGCTCCTCTTTGGGAATTGTTGAAGGGTGACGGCGTTATTTGTGTCTGCGCGCGTCGCTGTCCCGCGCTCCGAGATCTGTTTCCCTGGATTGGTTGTCCCTGCAAATCATACTTGGACCGACATTGATTAGCATAATGACGACCCTTTTTACATCTAGGACAAATTCCTGGGACTCTGGGCTTAGCGCCAGCCTTAGTAGCCAGACAATTTTTCTTTAGATGACCAGGTTTACCGCAGCTATAGCAATTCCCCAACTGGCTACGCATGGCTGCAAAAGCAGCAGCCATGGCCTCAAATTTATAATCTACAGTACCGATTCTGTTACATGCCTCGATCATTTCAACTAAAGTAGGGTTTTGATTCGGGAGAGATTTTAAAAGCTTTCTGCAATCTACATTAGCATTTTCAACAGCCAATTTTAACAACAAAATTTCCCGTGCTTCCGTATTATCTATTTGGCGTTCCAAAGCCTGTTTTAATCTATCGATAAATTGCATATAGGGTTCTCGAGGTTCTTGTGTGATAGTGGTAAAAGCCTTCTGCGGTTTTTGAGAGTCAGGAACCTTAAAAAAGGCCTTTTTTGCCTCCTCACGAATCGCTTCAAGAGCTTCTCGTGGGATTCGGGCTTGATCTGCCGGGTTAGAATGACGACCCGTGCCTGTAAGGTGTTCCAAAGTCAATACAGCAATTGCATTGTTGTTATGACCCGCATAAGTTAAGAGGAGCGCTTGGAGTCCCCCCCTCCAATGGGCCTCCCACAAAGTATACTGAGTCGGTGTTAGGAGCAGCTGCGCCAAAGATTTTAAATCATGTGGAGTCATAACATATGTATCAAAGACAGAAGATAACAAACTTGCAAAGTATGGTGAAGAAAGTCCATGTTCAGTAACAGTACGACGCAGTTCCTTAACTACCGAAAAAGATAAAGCTTCCCATTGGCCCCCTCCGACTCGCCCTCCGCCTCGCGGATAGAGTACAGGAGCCACTATCGTTTTGGCAATCTCCAGTTCCCCCTCCTGTAAGGCTTGACGTCTAATGCTGGCCCACACATCATGTGGGTCGGGGGGGTATAAATCTGGCTCCTGTTCAGGGTCTATGGGTCCCGGGTCAAAGGGGTCGTCTCCAGGTGGATACTCGGCGGCGCATACTGTCAGTGGTGCCGAGGGCTTTGCTCCCTCCGGTAACGGTGGGGACACCGGGGGGGGGTCTTCCTCTTTGTCTGAGTCTTTTTTATGATTGTTTTCCTGGGCTTTTAAAACCTCAAAAATGCTTCTCCACCACGGGAGCATACGCTGTGCTTCAGCATTCCCCGTAGTCGCCGCATCCCATAACTTCACTCCCACATTATCCCAAAGGTCTCGTGTAAAAATAGTGGATGCGGTTACAGCAGGTAATTTAACTTGAACCCACTTAAGGATTGTCTTAAGATCCTGCCCAGGAATGCTCTTCCCATGTTTTTTAAGAAGAGCTTTCATAAGCTCATATACGTCTCTCTCAGGGGCCGACGCTTGATTCCCCATGTTTCTCACAGCTCACCTCTCTACTCCGGAGGGATTTCAGGCCGCCTCCTGCTTCCTTTCAGCAGATCATTCAAAGTTCTGTGAGAGTCGCAGCAGGCCGCTTCAGCTAGGCGGTTCGTCGACCCATCACGTCGGATCCTTAAACGTATCACGTCGGGGTCACCAATTTGCCGCGATTGAGAGACGGAGACCCGGTCAGGTGGAATCAGATCAGATCTGCTTTATTGTTCTTAACATGCTTCTTTTATAAGGCTGCATACATAGTCTAAGATTATCGTGCACAAAGCTCATTGGTTACATATTGCAAAAGTGATTACATATTGCAAAAGCTAAATTCCTTATTCGCTGTTCCTCTTCACTCTGCTTATTTCGTTTCCTAGGGTTACAAGTTCTGCTTCGGTACTTTCTATTGTATGCCTCAATCTTATGCTTGCTGACAGTTTCGGTTATAACCGGACCTACATCCTGTTTTGTATAACCACAGGCCCCAAGGTCGCAATGCCCTTGCGGCCTAAACCTCCACTAGTCGTATTGCATTATGTTCTTTCTCTTGCAGTCCGTTCTTCATGAGTTCCCACAGACCTCCCTCAATTAGATAAGTTTCACTGGAGGTCTTAGACAAATCATTCCCTTCATTCTCAGACACTTGCGCTACAGAGCCACTAAAGTTACGACTTCTGTGACGACAGGCCTACTACCCATGTAGGAAAGAACCCCTCTGGATTCCTCCTCTCCTACAAAGCCTTACCTCTGGGAATTGCTCCCGGATTTCCCAGATCCGCTCAGCCTTCTGCCCAGTGATGGTCCGGTGGAATTTCTGCTCAACGATTAGGTCCGCAGCGTGTTCATTTTCCTGACGGGAACAGAGGGCACACTGAGTGTTCAGCCGGAGAGCCATCTACTTTGACTTAGCGGTTTGCTGCCCGACGGTTTACTTGCCAGCACTGTCCCTCTTTTCTCCAGACCAAATTCACTCTGCGTTGACAGAGAAGGGCTACCCGAGGGAACAGGGGAAGACATTTGTGAAGAGGAACTTGCACTTGTCATGAGATCCAAGTGCTCCGTGGGCAAGGGGCACACACTCGCACCAGAAGGTTACAAGGGAACACGAGAGCCCAAACCCTGCAGTCTCCCAAACATCACATCCTACCCACTCACCATACGGGAAGCGAGTTCCAGCAGCTCGCTCTTGGCCTGTGGGACCCCCTGTGGGTCTCCTTCCATTCTGATCGGGTTGCTCTTCTCGTTGTCCGGGGGAATGCGCACAGACACCTTGTACAGATCCTTCATCCTGTTCACTTCGAGGCAAGGACTGTGGTGACGCCGTCTGCTAGGCAAAGACCTGGAAGCAAGGCACCTGGATTATCACTGCTCAGAGGCTGATGAAGAAGTAAAGCCGCCTCTGGGAAGGGCTCGGTGGGGTAGGGTTGAGCCAGGGGAAATTGCCTCTTCCCCCTGGAGTTCAGCGAGAGCAGACCTGTGCCACACGAGAGCCTGTCCAAGTAAATACCATGGCATCTACAGAGCCCATTGTTCCCTTGTCAGAGCCAGGCGTGTTTCTTCCCAAACAGTATCACATTTAGAGCAGAGGATAATCGTTCCTTTCTACCCCAAACTCTTGGCTGGGGACACGTTGCAGTGCTATCAAACTAGCAGACCGCAACAAGGCTTTAGCGTTGGCCATATTCTACTGCCGGTGCTGTAGCACCTTCCTCCAGAGGCCAGACCACACTGCTCCTCCTCCAGCTGACACCCTCTCCCACAAGCTACAGGGCTATTTAACCCCTTAGCGGGAACCAGCTACACCTGCACATCGCCCATGTCAATCAACCCACTGCCTCTGAGGCAAGGCCACAGCTGCGTGTTATCAATGCTAATCAACCCACCGCCTTCATTCCTCTACAGGGAGAAGCTCACCAAGCACATTTCCACCACCCACAACTGGCTGCTAAAATGTCATTCGCACAGAGCAACGTGTGGAAAAAAAAAAAAAAAAAAAATTCCTCCAGGACACATCAAAGTAATTCCACTACTGTTCAGGCTCCCAAGGTACTTTCACCCGTTCAAGCCATCGCAAGGCCTCACGGCCCATTTCTCTCCTTGTACCACCACCACTCCTGAAAAGCAGAGGAAATGTGATGGAGACAGCACACTGGGTGAGCTACAGAGCCCCTGATACCATCTACTAAACACGAAGAGTGTGAGCATGGGAAGGACTAGAAAGGCACTCCACTTACCGTTTAGCTGCTTTCTTGCCAATGAGGTGTCGGTGGAATTGGTGGTCAGCCTTGATTATTGCGTAATCCGTCCCGTGGATCTAAAAAGAATTATATCTTTTATATCTATCTATATATGTATGGATGTACATTATTTTATATTATAATATATAGGGCCAGGTAGGACAGGCCACCGCTTCTGTCTCGTGCCCTAAGTAACTGCCTACTGCCAGTATTGGCACTGACTCACCAGCGGTCAGCTACAAGCACTTCTGCTCTTCAGCAGAGCACAAGCATTCCTCTGCTTTGAGAAGAGAGCATTGTGCTCATGAAACATTGAAAAGACTCACTTCTATGCCTCTCCAGCTATAACCAAGAGAATCCTTCCTTCTCCGCACCAAAAAAATTAATGCTGACTTTTCAAGGATGCTATGGATGAGTTTCATAACCAAGGGGTGTCATCCACCTGGCCACACAATTTGTCTCCTGCAAGTACGATTAAGCATGCCAAGACATCCTATGGATGTGACAAACACCTCATCACCTCTGCTCTGTTGCCCCTTCTTCCCCGAGTTCCTGTTCTCCTTCATAATACCTAGTTGTTCTCTCATTATGAATCCTCCCTTCCCCTTAACAGTGTCAATGGAATCATCGTTCCATGGACAATGAGTCGTCCCTTTCCCCCGCTTGGTCCGAGAGTATTACCTCTGTTCAGTGGCTTGATCCAGGGTGATAGTGCTCGTTCTAGGCGCTGTAAAAAGCGAAATCTATATCCTATGTCCTGATTTTGGGTATCTAACATTAATGCAAAACAGTAATCCTCACACAGTTTTTATTTCATTCTGTAGCGTCGGTGTCGCTATCAGCTGCCTGCGGTAAAGGTTCACGGAAAGGTCTTACATTCTTCGCTGGGATCCATCTAGGTCCTTTTTCTGTAGAGACACAAGCATAACCTTTTCCCCGTGTAACAAGAGGATATGGTCCCATAATTTTACCTGTTTCTGCATCTCGGACCGATACCGGGCCTTTAACCCGTGCCTCGACGGAGATAGCTGCAGTGAAACGTCGACCTATCGGTGGGTCGTTATCTATTCAAGAACAATTCAAAAAATTAAAAACATACAACGCTTTCTGTAACCGTTCCTCGGGAATAGCCATGCCCATTCCCCCTTTTGTTGTTGTCATAAACGTTTCAGAGACCGATGAGACCCTTCAATGAGAGATCGACCGGTGGGGGAATGAGCAATGCCGGTAATATGAGTTCTACCCCATAGGGCAAAAGAGGTTTTTACAGTTGTTGAAACGTAAAGATAAAGACCGACAACGGTCCAGCTTAAGGGAATACCTAAAGCAGCAAAAGCACGCATTAAATGTCTACGAACAGCTCGTGCCTTTTCTCCTGTGTGACACGAGGCAACCAAGGCACCTGAAAATGTATCAATGGAAGAGTGGATATATTTAAGGCTACCAAATTCAGAATCATGCGTGACATCTGTTTGCCATAACGGTAGGCTTTGTAATCCTCTAGGATTAACTCCTGCAGCAACTGATGGGAAAGAATGTTTTTGACAGTCGGGACAGACAGCAATAATACTTGATGCTTGTTGAGCAGCAAGGCCAAACTGTCGCTTAAGAGCTCCAGCGTTTCGATGGAAAAAAAGAGTGCCTTCGCTTAGCGTGTGCAATACGGTCTGGCAGTACTTGAACTGGTCACGGCAATAGGTCAGCTCGTCGATTGCCTTCTGCAAGAAAACCAGGTAGCGAGGTATGAGACCTAATATGCATAACAAAATAAGGCGCAGATCGAGAGTCCAAAAGGAAAATAAGTTCCTGTAACAGGGTAAAGGGTTGTGAATGCGAAACACTCCGCAGCACAGAAGCTTCAGCTCGTGGAACAATACCTGCAACATAAGCAGAATCAGTAACAAGGTGGAGTGGTACATTCCATTCTCGGAAAACACGAACAACTGCATTCAGTTCTCCTGTTTGAGGTGAACCGGAGACCGTCTCTATGTCCGAATCCCATTGCCTCCGTTGATCATCCCACCACAGAAGAACAGATTTATGCGATTGGCCCGATCCATCTGTAAACACAGTAAGCGCCGGTAAGGGTTGTTCGCTTCTTCTGGGTTTTAACATCAGACGAAAATCAACGTTAAACAGTTTGTGTGAAGGTGGATGGGAAGTTATTCGACCTGTATGTTCTCGCCCGGCACCTCCCCGGGACCTACAGCTTGACAAACTATTGCTGTACAATTCAACCACGAGAACCTCTAACACCTTTACCGCTCAAACCTAGCCTTCTCCTTAACATCTTATATATCCCATAAACACCACCTACCCAAAACCTCAGCACTAAAATCATATTAACCCAAACCCCCCATACACACACGCCCCTAAGACTATAGGCGCCCAAACAGCCAACGAAGCCAACGAAACCAACGAAACCACGTCCCCGTAGCTTACAATCCAAAGCGTGGCACTGAAGATGCCAAGATGGCGTCCAATATGAAAGCCGAGGACAAAAGACTTAGCCCTAACCTTACGGTTGGCTCCTGCTAGACCTAGACGTGCAAGTATCTGCGGCCCAGTGTAAATGCCCTAGGCCTCCTGCTAAGACCGAAGGAGCAGGCATCAGGCACACGCTACCAACTGTAGCCCAAGACGCCTTGCTCAGCCACACCCCCACGGGCACTCAGCAGTAATTAACAGTAAGCAAGAAGCGCAAGCTTGACTTAGTCACGGCAACCTTCAGGGTTGGTAAATCTCGTGCCAGCCGCTGCGGTCACACCAGAAACCCAAGCCAACAGTCACACGGCGTAGAGAGCGGACCAGAGCCTGTCAGAATAACTAGGAAACCGAAACACAACTAAGCTGTCGTAAGCCCGAGATACCCCTAAGGCCAACCTAAAGATGATCCTAGTAAACCTGACTGCGGCCAATGAAGAGACGGGACGCAGCTTGATGCAAGCAAATGTCAATGCGTTGTGCAGAAGCACGAGGTTTTATACGCTTGCAGAAGCTGCGCGTTTTAAACCAATTGCTTCTTGAGGCTAAGCCTTGCATACTAGGCAATCCCTGATTGGTGGTTAACTACCGGCACTTAACAGCAAGGTGTTACCTTTCCTTGGCGCCATCCGTCTCCCACTCCCCTGTGCTCTGTAACCATGCCCCATCATGTTGTTAATTGTTGTCTAGACAAGCTCGAGCACACTCCCCTCAGCTGACCGATTGCCACGCGTGGTCCTAGTTTCCAGTCCGCTCCTGCACCTCCCCCTTCCTGTTGCACAAAAGAACCTTTGAAAGCGAACGAGGAAAAACAAGGCCTAAGCAACAGAACAAATAAAAAACCAACTAAGACATATTATCACTGTCAAAATAACCCACTGCCTTTGTTCCGTACAATTCTACAATTTCCCCTTTTTGTTTTTGAACAGCTAGTACCAGGTTTGCCATGTTCCGCAGGGCCCTTGCAAACATGACAGCAACCAAGGTAATAGCAAACAAACAACACTGCCAATCGAGTGAATGGATGCCAGAAAAGGCTGAAATTTTCTCAGATTTTGATAACATGTTGCTGCAGTGGGGCGCCTAAAATCCACGCAGCACATACCATCAAAATCCTCACAGCCACGTCCTTGAACCAACAACAAAAAGCAGCGGCAATTTTGACTCACATGCTTAACTGCCTACCAAACAAGGTGATTGAACTCTTTAATGCTTTCCCTGCTGTTACTCTGCATAAGAGAAGAAGCGCTGCGACACGTTCCCATCCTAGCCTCCTACTACATTAGCATCTACAGAAAGACAATGCTCGACATGCAAAGTGTAAACAACATCACCTTCTTTTGGATTAACGTTATACGTAGGCGGAAGGGCACACCAAACAAGAACCGTTTCCGTCAAAAAGTTCGAAACATAGCATGCCTTCTCTGAACATACCTCTGGGGTCATCCCCTTCATTCCCTCCTTTTGATGCAAAGAGAGACACTTTACCCTAACAGAGAAGCCCCTGTTTACATCTCTGAGCCAGGACACAAGCCGCAGCTGTGCGCGCCACCAGGCTCAGGGCAGAAACCACTCCTGTAGTTACCTAACTAGATATCTCGACAAGCGTGCAGACACCTATTAAACACTAAATAACCATGTTTATCGTTCCTGTTCTCCTTCGTAATACCTAGTTGTTCTCTCATTATGAATCCTCCCTTCCCCTTATCAGTGTCAATGGAATCATCGTTCCATGGACAATGAGTCGTCCCGTTCCCCCGCTTGGTCCGAGAGTATTACCTCTGTTCAGTGGCTTGATCCAGGGTGATAGTGCTCGTTCTAGGCGCTGTAAAAAGCGAAATCTATATCCTATGTCCTGATTTTGGGTATCTAACATGAATGCAAAACAGTAATCCTCACACAGTTTTTATTTCATTCTGTAGCGTCGGTGTCGGTATCGGCTGCCTGCGGTAAAGGTTCACGGAAAGGTCTTACATTCTTCGCTGGGATCCATCGAGGTCCTTTTTCTGTAGAGACACAAGCATAACCTTTTCCCCGTGTAACAAGAGGATATGGTCCCATAATTTTACCTGTTTCTGCATCTCGGACCGATACCGGGCCTTTAACCCGTGCCTCGACGGAGGTAGCTGCAGTGAAACGTCGACCTATCGGTGGGTCGTTATCTATTCAAGAACAATTCAAAAAATTAAAAACATACAACGCTTTCTGTAACCGTTCCTCGGGAATAGCCATGCCCATTCCCCCTTTTTGTTGTTGTCATAAACGTTTCAGAGACCGATGAGACCCTTCAATGAGAGATCGACCGGTGGGGGAATGAGCAATGCCGGTAATATGAGTTCTACCCCATAGGGCAAAAGAGGTTTTTACAGTTGTTGAAACGTAAAGATAACGACCGACAACGGTCCAGCTTAAGGGAATACCTAAAGCAGCAAAAGCACGCATTAAATGTCTACGAACAGCTCGTGCCTTTTCTCCTGTGTGACACGAGGCAACCAAGGCACCTGAAAATGTATCAATGGAAGAGTGGATATATTTAAGGCTACCAAATTCAGAATCATGCGTGACATCTGTTTGCCATAACGGTAGGCTTTGTAATCCTCTAGGATTAACTCCTGCAGCAACTGATGGGAAAGAATGTTTTTGACAATCGGGACAGACAGCAATAATACTTGATGCTTGTTGAGCAGCAAGGCCAAACTGTCGCTTAAGAGCTCCAGCGTTTCGATGGAAAAAAAGAGTGCCTTCGCTTAGCGTGTGCAATACGGTCTGGCAGTACTTGAACTGGTCACGGCAATAGGTCAGCTCGTCGATTGCCTTCTGCAAGAAAACCAGGTAGCGAGGTATGAGACCTAATATGCATAACAAAATAAGGCGCAGATCGAGAGTCCAAAAGGAAAATAAGTTCCTGTAACAGGGTAAAGGGTTGTGAATGCGAAACACTCCGCAGCACAGAAGCTTCAGCTCGTGGAACAATACCTGCAACATAAGCAGAATCAGTAACAAGGTGGAGTGGTACATTCCATTCTCGGAAAACACGAACAACTGCATTGAGTTCTCCTGTTTGAGGTGAACCGGAGACCGTCTCTATGTCCGAATCCCATTGTCTCCGTTGAAAACCTTAGGAAGACAGGAATTGAACCTGCACAGAAGAGATCAAAGCGCTCCATACTCCCCTTACATTACTTCCCAGTAGGGTCAGCTAAACAAAAGCTATCGGGCCCATACCCCGAAAATGATGGTTTAACCTCTTCCTCTACTAAATGAGCCCCGTCACAAAACTAACGTTCTCCTTAAGCCTTCTACTAGGAACAACCATCACAATTTCAAGCAACCACTGACTGCTAGCCTGGCCTGGACTAGAAATCAACACCCTTGCCATTATCCCCTTCCTTTCAAAATCACACCACCCTCGAGCTATGGAAGCTGCAATCAAATACTTTCTCGTCCAAGCAACCGCCTCCGCATTAATCCTCTTCTCAAGCACAATCAACGCACAGTTCACCGGACAATGAGACATTCCGCGACTAAGCCACCCAACAGCCTCCCTACTACTAACTACAGCAGTCGCAATAAAACTAGGCCTAGTACCCTTTCACTCCTGATGTCCAGAGGTCATACAAGGCTCACCTATAACCACTGCCCTACTCGTCTCTACATGAATAAAACTCCCCCCACTCACTCTTCTTTTCTTAACTGCCCCCTCACTGAACCCACTCCTACTGACAACCGTGGCCATTGCATCCGCAGCCATCGGAGGGCGAACAGGACTTAACCAAACACAAATCCGAAAAGTCCTAGCTTTCTCATCGATCGCCCACCTAGGCTGAATAACCATCATCCTCATATACAACCCCAAGCTAACATTAATAACCTTCTACCCATACTCCTTAAGAACCGCCTCCATTTTCTTAGCCCTCAACACAACCAACTCCTCAAAACTATCCACAATAATAACCTCCTGAACAAAAATACCATCACTAAACGCATCCTTGACGCTAGCACTACTATCCCTAGCCGGCCTGCCCCCACTCCCTGGCTTTTTACCAAAATGACTCATTATCCAGGAACTAACTAAGCAAGAGATATCAACCGCAGCCATAATTATTTCAATACTCTCCCTACTAGGTTTATTTTTCTACCTATGCCTTGCATATTGCTCCACACTCCCACCAAACTCTACAAGCTTCATAAAACAATGATACAATAACAAATCCACAGGCACACCAATTGCTACCTTAATTTCTCTGTCAGTCCTCCTTCTCCCCCCTTCTCCCGCAATCCTGACCGTTACCTAAGAAACTTAGGATCCCCTGCCTACCAAACCGAAGGCCTTCAAAGCCTTAACTAAGAGTTAAATCCTCTTAGTTTCTGCCCACACCACTAAGGCCCGCAGGACACTAAACCTGCACCATCTAAATGCAACGCAGATACTCTAATTCAGCTAGGGCCTCCACGATAAGCCTAGACAGACGGGCCTCGATCCCATAAACTTCTAATTAACAGCTAGACGCTCAAACCAACGAGCTTCTGTCTACCAGACTCCGGCACACTCTCAGCGTACATCAATGAGTTTGCAACTCAACATGAACTTCACCACAGAGTCGATAAGAAGAGGAATTCAACCTCTGTAAAAAGGACTACAGCCTAACGCCTAAACACTCAGCCACCTGACCCGTGACCTTCATCAACCGATGACTAGTTTCAACAAACCACAATGACATCGGCACCCTATACCTACTCTTCGGAGCATGGGCAGGCATAGCCGAGTACCGCCCTCAGCCTCCTTATTCGAGCAGAACTTGGCCAACCAGGAACTCTCCTAGGAGACGACCAAATCTACAATGTCATCATCACCGCCCATGCCTTCGTAAGAATCTTCTTCACAGTTATAGCCATTATAATCGAAGGGTTTGGAAACTGACTAGTCCCCCTTATAACTGGAGCCCCAGACATAGCATTCCCCCGCATAAACAACATCGGTTTCTGAACTACTTCCTCCGTCCTTCCTACTGCTCCTAGCGTCCTCCACAGTAGAAGCTGGAGTCGGAACAGGATGAACCATATACCCTACAATACCCTAGTCCATAGTTTCTCACACTGTCTGACCTTTACATTGGGCTTAACATAAATCTTAATAAACAATACCCTAAGTCCATAGTTTCTCACAATCCCCCCTTTTTCTTTTTATCCTATTATTGTTTATTAGACGCTACTTTCATTCTCGGCACTGCGAACAAACCTTTTTCCACAATCCCAACATTTATCATAACACTCACAAGGTAATACCTCACAATTACAATAGGCATAGTTCTCACGTGGCATAATGCATTCGCAACAATCTTCATCCTCATTAATCGATACACTCTTATACTTTGCCCCAGCCCTCGTAGTTAAAATAAGCAATTGAGCTATGTCAAACCGTTCTTTAATAAAATGTAAAATATAGCGTAATATACAAGGCCCAAATATCAGTCCTAGAATCAACATAATAAGTGGTCCTGCTAAAGCAGACAACAAAGTGGTTAGCCAAGGTGAGATATTAAACCAGTTTTCATACCATGACCTGCCCGCCTCAAGACTCTTTTTACGTTGTTCCAACCTTTTCCGGAGTTCAGACATGGCATCCAGGACTACTCCCGTATGGTCAGCAAAAGAACAACGTTCCTCTTTGAGAGCTACACATAACCCTCCTTCTTTTAAGAACAATAGATCTAATCCTCTTCTATTTTGCAGCACTACTTCTGATAAAGACTTCACTGAAGTGGCTAAATTTTTAATAGATTGTTCTATTCTTGTTAAATCCTCATTTACAGCCATCTGCAAACTTTGTAATTCCTGACCTTTTACTAGGGAGGCTATGCCTGTACCTGCTCCAACTCCGCCCGCTATCAGCAGTGTAGCTAGGGTTACCACTGTAATTGGCTCTCGTTTTTGCCTATTCAGGTCTCCTTCAAAGTGGCGTAACACCTCCTCAGAGGTGTGATAGATCAGACGAGGAACAATAATCACCTGTACGCAAAACTGAGATTGATTAAACACGTTTAGGGATAGGCAAGGCGTTACTCCGAAGTCTGAACAAACCCATTTAGCTCCTGGTGTCGGGATAGCCCATTTGTCATTTTGATTCTTGTGTTTCTTTATGTTAGCTTTAGTGATTGTTTGATTACACAAGGGCTGATATTGTTCGGGCACTGTACCTATACATTTTCCTTGACCTGTTAGCAATTGAATAGTAATTCCTTGCGTATGGTTCCTCTGGTCATCCCATGGGCATTCTTGTGGGTTTGAACCACTAGACCATTGAATCCTATCTGGTATTCCGATTGCCTCAAAATATGGGGGTCTAACATTGTAACATAACCAGCACTCCTTAGTTAAATTTGGTTTGCTTTCATTAAGGGTATGATAAGAGGCTTGCATTAAATCCCATAAGGGGTCTTTAGACTCTGACACTCCTGAATCCCTAACTAAAGAGAACTCAGTCACCGTGTCATTAGTTGTTTTATCTGTTACTGATAGGGAGTTTGGACGAGTGGCTGTAACACTTGTGGGGACAATCTTTTTCTTAGGGAAAGTGGGTGAATTCAATACTTTATTCGGCCCAACAGGGAGTGAATCATATGGTATTTTAATTTTTCTTATGAGAAAGTGCCCTCCCCAATCCTTAGGAATTCCTGCATAGACACGTATTCCCCATGTTCGTCCTACTAACATGTTCGTCTTCTAGGGGATGCAATACTTGAAATTTGATGTGGGTACAGACTTTTTTGTTACGTGGAGCTACATAATCCACGTCGCGCAGACCTGTAAGATCTACACCCGTTTGTTCAGGTACACATCCGTTAGGAGTCCAGGTTGCTTTTATATATTTATCAGGAGCCTTTACTGTCCAGCCCGAGGCTATTGTCTCACATCCCCAATAACCACAATAATAGTGTCCGGGATAATTACAGTAAGGCTGTCCAGAGGCCGGGCATAAATAAAATGGAGGTCCTTTTTCACAAGGTATTGGTACTAAATTACAAAGTTTCACTACACATTCAGGTGGCCCTGGGTTGCTAAAAGTGGCTATTGTTTTCGTTCCTTCCCAAGATATTAGTTCCCACTTAAACGGTTCATGTGGGTTTCCCCCTTTTGCTTGGGTTATTATCAATAGCACAATTAATGGTATACCAGGAAAAAGGGTGTTTGTTAATTTTGTTAATTTAAGTATATTCTTACCAGTCCTGGGGAAGTTCGGCCATGGCTGCTTTTGCATCCCATTTTTCTGGCTCTTTTCTCCACGGTTTGTTTCTCCTCTGCCTCGCCCGTCGACTCGGTTGCTTCGAGCCACGGGGTGTACCATCTTCTCGGCAGCAAGGGAATTCTTCAGGAGAATAGCTGTTGCGGGCTTTTTGCCTGTTTACATAGGCTTCCTACTTCGCAGCTTTAATTAATGGGGCCGAGCAAGACACGGTTAGTACTTCCCTCCTGCACTTTATAGCCAAGATTTCAGCTACAAAGGGGACTGGTTCGGTGGAGTGGTAACAATAATATTGAGGGTTTATTCCTTTGGCAAAAATTTCCCACCACTCATGGGATTCTCGAATAATTTCTTGTTTAGACTCTAATTGTTTTAATTTCCACTCCGTAAGAGTTCTTTGAATTTTCCAACACTGTGTGCAAACTCCTATTGGAGGGTATCCATATTCACAGTGTGTCCACCATTTATTCTGGCATACCTTACACCTGAAACAAGCAAATGGATAACAATTGCAGTTCAAATTATTACATCTAATTCATATATCTAGAGTGCATACATTATTTGCATCAGCATATCTTCTTATACTTGATATTGTGTGGTTGCATAAGTTTAGCAATTTCCTTCAACACACTTTGTACGCTTCCATATATAATAGATAAAAAAAGAAATAATTATAGCAAATATAAACAACAATACACACTTTATACCAAAAGGTAATGCGGCAAAATAATCAAATAAAGTCTCTATCATTACGTTATCTTTTCAGGGTTATCTTGGTGTCACCTGGAGTACTGATTACTTTCCAGTGGGGTCTCGTCACTGGGCCTTTAATGCGACTAGCATGAGTCCATCCACGCTCAGCAGTCCGGACAGCCGTTTCTGTTGTAAGCAGAACAAGATAAGGTCCCTCCCAATTGGGTTTTAGGGTTTCTTCTTTCCACGTTTTAACCAATACCCAGTCCCCAGGTTTAAGAGTATGAATGTTTAAGTCCAACGGTGGTCGTTGTACAATCAGTCCATGTTCCCAAAGCTTGTTACGATGTTCTGCTAATCGTGAAACGTATTCATTAATCACACGGTCTCGAATTAAAACATTTGTTTGTGGACTTTCAATTCTATAGGACATTCCATACACCATTTCAAACGCTGATATTCCTACATCTGCTCGGGGTCTGGTTCTGAGAATGAATAGCGCCATGGGTAGGCACTTAATCCATGATAATTTGGTTTCTATCCTTAATTTAGTCAAAATAGTTTTGATTTCTCCATTCATCCTTTCAACTTTTCCCCAACTTTGTGGATGCCATGGCGTATGGTATTCCCACTTAATACCCAAGCTTTCTGTTAGATCTCTAACAATTTTTGACACAAAGTGTGTTCCTCTGTCCGAGTCGATTACTTCAGGTACTCCATATCGAGGTATAATGTGTTCAAGTAACACTTTAGTAACTTGGTTAGCAGTTGCCTTGGAGGTAGGAAAAGCCTCAACATAATGTGTTAAATGATCCACCATTACTAATAAATATTTGTAACGCCCTACCCTGGGTAGCTCAGTAAAATCCACTTGTATGTGTGAGAAAGGTCTGTATGCTGGGGAACGTCCTCCAAGAGGCTTTTGTCTCATGTTGTTTCGATTAACCTTTTGACAGGTCTCGCAGGCTGCCGTGACTGTCTTTGCTATGTTATATACGCCTATACAGGCAAACTGTTGATTGAAATGATCAACTAACGCCTGGGTTCCCCAGTGTGTTTTACTATGTATTTTTGAAAATATTTCAAGTGCTATGCCCTTCGGCAAAACTTCTCTCCCATCTGGCAATATGTACTTACCATCCTGTTCCTTAGCTCCCATTTGTTCTCGTTTTTCCTTTTCTGCAGACTCAAACCTCAAATTTTTACTAACAGGTATTTGTTGTATAGTTAAAATCGTACTATAATTGCCTGCCACTCGTTTTGCTTCTGTATCAGCTGCATTATTTCCCCTAACTTGGTAACTCGTACCTCGCTGGTGTCCCTTTATATGTACAACTGCTATTTTATTCGGCATTTTTAATGCCTCCAGAACTCGCCGAATTAATTCCGGGCGTATCAGTTCTTTTCCCTGTGAGTTAACGAATCCTCTGTCTCCCCATATTTTCCCAAAAGTGTGCACTACTCCGAACGCATAGCGTGAGTCTGTATATATAGTTCCATCCTTTCCCTTCAGTGACACTAATGCTTTCCACAATGCATACAGCTCACAGGCTTGAGCCGACCAGCTGGCACTCAGGGGGCCCGATTCTATTGTCTTAAATTCTCTTTTTTCCAACTTAACGATGGCATATCCGGACAATCGTTTACCTTCCACTATTCGTGATGACCCATCTGTAAATAATACTTCTCCACATTGTAGTTCTTCTTCTTCTAAGTCTGGCCTAATGCGTGTCTGCTGTTCAATTGTTTGAAAACAATTGTGCAATAGTTCATTACCTTCTCCTGGGTACAAAAATTCAGCGGGGTTAACTGCTCCAATAGTTTTCAAAGATAGTTTAGGGGATTCTATAAGTATTCCCTCATACTTTAATAATCGGCTATCTGTAAGCCATTTTTCTGCTTTTTGTTGTAACACTCCCCTGATATTATGAGGCGCATATAAGACAACTTCTCCATTAAAGGTAATGCGATTCGTTTCCTCAAGTAATAAGGCAGCAGCAACAATGATTTGTAAACAACTCGGCCAACCCCTGCTCACAGGGTCCAACAGCTTTGATAAGTATGCCACCGGTTTCTTTTGTCCGGCCCATTCCTGAGTTAATACTCCGAATGCCGTTCCTTCATATATGTTAACAAATAAATGGAATGGCCGCTTTAAATCTGGGAGGCTTAAAACCGGTGCTTGGCTTAGCTCCCTTTTGAGACTGGCAAACTGCTCTTGATCCTGAGGGGTCCACTTGGGCATTTTGTCTTTAGACAGTTGTTCATATAAGAATTTAACTTTAAAGCTGTAGTTCTCTATCCGTTGCCTACAATACCCAAATGGCCCTAATGCCTGCCGAATTTGCCTCTTAGTGACAGGCATAGGTAATTCCAGAATTCCTTTAATGCGCTCTGGATCCAATATCTTCTTGCCGTTAAACAAATAATGCCCCAAATATTTCACTTTTTCCTCCACAAATTGTAACTTTTCTTGTGATACCCGTAGTCCCTTTTGTGCAAGAAAGTTTAGGAGCCGAATGCTTTCTTTTCTTACATCCTCCTTATTATTCCCTGCTATGAGCAGATCATCTACATACTGTAACAGCACGTTTCCCGTTTGTACCTGGTATTCTTTTAAGAGCTCTTCCAGGGCCTGTCCAAACAGATTAGGGGACTCAGTGAACCCTTGGGGGAGCACGGTCCATCTCAATTGCTGTTTACGGCCTGTCTCTATGTCTTCCCATTCAAAGGCAAAATAATCACGGCATTCTTCTGCCAGTGGACAGGCCCAAAAGGCATCCTTTAAATCAGCCACACTATACCAGGAGTTATGGGGTCCTAGCTTGCTTAGCAGTGTGTATGGATTTGCTACTACAGGGAACCGGGCGATAGTTCTTTTGTTTATTTCCCTTAGATCATGTACGAGCCGATATTTCCCATTTGGTTTCTTCACAGGCAGAATGGGGGTGTTAAAGGGTGACATACAAGGCTCTAAGAATTCCTTGTGCTAACAATCGATCGATTTCTGGTTTTAATCCCCTCCGTCCTTCTAGGGATATGGGATATTGCCTTACCCTCACAGGTATGTGGGGTTCGGAAATTTGGATTTTAATCGGTGGGATTTCCAGTCTACTAATTGTGTCCGGAGAGTACCAGACACCGGGGTTAATTTGTTTTTGATCATCCACGGTCAAAGGATAAGCAGACACTGTTAGCTCTTGATTTTTCACTTTAATTTCTAATTGCAATTCAACAATTAAATCTCGTCCTAACAGATTAAATTCTGCTTCAGGGACGAGCAAGAGTTCACCCATTCCAAATTTATTTTCAGTTTCGAATACCACATTTTTGATTTTGCTTACTTTAAAGGGTTCTCCTTTTGCCCCAATTACTTGTACTTTTTCAGGGGAAACTTTACATCCCTCAGGTATTTGCTTAATAGTTGATTTCTCAGCCCCAGTGTCTACTAAAAAGGTGAACTCTTGTTTATGGGGACCTATTTTTAATTTTATCAAGGGCTCATGATGACTCCGGTCCCCTAAGATATAGAGCCCCTGACTCTCCTAATCCGTTTTCAATATTTCCTCATCCCTGATCCTTTCTCTGCAATTCTGTTTTATATGTCCCCTTTTTCCACAGTAAAAACAACATCTCTGTTCCTTCTTCACTACTACGTTCCCTTGTTTCGTTCCAGCAGATCTGTGTTCACCAGTTTGCCCTTTGCGATCCTCTCTGACTGCTGCTACCATCATTTTTACTTGTCGCTTGCTGCTCTCTTCTTCCCGCCTTACGTAGACTTTCTGAGCTTCCCTCAATAATTCATCCAAGCCTCTATTCTGCCAGTCTTCTAACTTTTCAATCTTCTTTCTGATATCTTCCCATGATTTTGCCACAAACTGAGTTTTGAGGAGCGCTTGCCCTAAAGGGTCGTCTGGATTTACCCCAGAGTACAGCTGAAGGGCTTTCCTCAGTCGTTCCAGCCACTCAGTAGGGCTTTCATCTTTCTTTTGCATTTCATTAAATGCTTTATTGATATTCTGGCCACGGGGTACTGCTTCCCTAATCCCCTGGATTACTATAGTTCTCAGGTCCTGCATATGAGTTCTATGCACTGGATCCTGATTATCCCAATGAGGTCTTTGGAGTGGCCATTTAATATCTGCTTGGGGTCCCTGGGCATGCTGAGCATCCCACAGTCTCATTCCTGCTCATCTAATCATATCTCTTTCCTCGGTAGTAAATAATTGACCAAGGATAGATTGCATCTCATCCCAAGTATAAAGGTTTGGTCCCAAAAATGGATTTAATCTTTCTGCCACTCCGAGTGGGTCTTCAATTAAGTTTCCCATCTCGGTTCTTTTAAAATCTCGTAGGTCAGCCGAGTTTAGGGGTACGGAAATATATCCGATCACAGGTTGAGGTCCCCCCATGGGTATTTCCCTTAGGGGGTACATTTGAGCTGCCCCTTTCTGACTTCTAGTTATGCGTCTAGGAAGAGGGGGAGACCCTTGTTCCGACTCTGGTGGGGGAGTGGGCGCTCTGGGGACCTCTGCGGGAGCAGGAGGAGGAATGTAAGGAGGGGGGGTTAGAAGGGTTTCGTCCAACTCTTCCTGCTTTTTCTTTTGTTTAGTTTTCATTTCATTCAGTGGGTAAAGTCTAGCTCCCGGTCTTTCTAGCCACACTTCCGCATATCGACTCTCCTCCGGGTTAAGGGGTTTTTTATTATTAACCCAGAGGTTTAATTGCTGTCTTACCCAATCTTCTTCTGACCCATAGACTGGCCAAAAGACATTTTTAGAAATCTTCTTCCCTCCCCATATCTTAGTACAATATTCTATCATCTTCTGCTTATCTTTCCCTAGGGTTCCAAGGAAATATCTCCAATTGTCTAAGATATATGCCAGAGGGGTATTCTTAGGTACAGTGGGTACCCTTCCCATGGGAGTCGAAGGCTTGCTGCCCTTCGCCCCCATCTTCTGGAATATCCACAAACATACACTCACTCGCTCCCCTTGTTCCTGGCCCAGTCCCTCGCGGGAGATGGGAAACGCAGTACTTAAGAGTCCGCACTCGCTTGGTTCAGTATATCGAACCTCTCACTCGTTATATCCCAGGAAACCCAATCCCGCCCGAACGGCAAACCCGCAAACAAATTCGCAATATACTTACGCGTCCTGCGTCTTCGTCCGGACTCCCGTGCACAGAATTTTTATGGGATTTTACCGGTTTCTCCTTTGCTCATTATTCTAGAATTTAGGTTCGTCGGTAAGGTTGGAGTAAGCTGTTGGTCGCGGGGCCGCAAAATGTCGCGGGGCGCCTCCCCGGAGGACCAAAGCCCACCGTTCCTTATCCGAGTCACGGCACCAGAAATTGTTATAAATTGAGACCACAACGGATCATAATCCAATTAAAATTTTATTAATTATAGCAAGTAGAATATGAGCAAAAACAGCGCTGGACGACAGGGGAGTCTGCGCTCCGCCCACTGCCGTCCTGAGCAGTTCAAACAGTCCCTTTTTATACATCTTTACTCCCGTGTTCATGAGGTAGTGGAGGTACTCTGCGCATGCTTCAGTTGTTGTTAGGGGGTCGTTTTCTGCCTTCTGGTGGTCGTTGAGGCCGAAGTAAGAAGTCTTCCTCCTTTGTCCCATAGTTGACCCCTCACTCATATGTCCTTATATGGGGTAGTTTGTCCTGTTTCTGTCGGTTCCTGGACATCTGGTGGTTATCTTATCTTGCACAAGCGGTATCTTGTGGCTGTTTATATCTTTTGCTGTCTGACCTTTACATTGGGCCTAACATAAATCTTTATAAACAATACCCTAGTCCATAGTTTCTCACACTGTCTGACCTTTACATTGGGCTTAACATAAATCTTAATAAACAATACCCTAGTCCATAGTTTCTCACATTCCCCAAACAGTATCACATTTAGAGCAGAGGATAATCGTTCCTTTCTACCCCAAACTCTTGGCTGGGGACACGTTGCAGTGCTATCAAACTAGCAGACCGCAACAAGGCTTTAGCGTTGGCCATATTCTACTGCCGGTGCTGTAGCACCTTCCTCCAGAGGCCAGACCACACTGCTCCTCCTCCAGCTGACACCCTCTCCCACAAGCCACAGGGCTATTTAACCCCTTAGCGGGAACCAGCTACACCTGCACATCGCCCATGTCAATCAACCCACTGCCTCTGAGGCAAGGCCACAGCTGCGTGTTATCAATGCTAATCAACCCACCGCCTTCATTCCTCTACAGGGAGAAGCTCACCAAGCACATTTCCACCACCCACAACTGGCTGCTAAAATGTCATTCGCACAGAGCAACGTGTGGAAAAAAAAAAAAAATAAATTCCTCCAGGACACATCAAAGTAATTCCACTACTGTTCAGGCTCCCAAGGTACTTTCACCCGTTCAAGCCATCGCAAGGCCTGACGGCCCATTTCTCTCCTTGTACCACCACCCCTCCAGAAAAGCAGAGGAAATGTAATGGAGACAGCACACTGGGTGAGCTACAGAGCCCCTGATACCATCTACTAAACACGAAGAGTGTGAGCATGGGAAGGACTAGAAAGGCACTCCACTTACCGTTTAGCTGCTTTCTTGCCAATGAGGTGTCGGTGGAATTGGTGGTCAGCCTTGATTATTGCGTAATCCGTCCCGTGGATCTAAAAAGAATTATATCTTTTATATCTATCTATATATGTATGGATGTACATTATTTTATATTATAATATATAGGGCCAGGTAGGACAGGCCACCGCTTCTGTCTCGTGCCCTAAGTAACTGCCTACTGCCAGTATTGGCACTGACTCACCAGCGGTCAGCTACAAGCACTTCTGCTCTTCAGCAGAGCACAAGCATTCCTCTGCTTTGAGAAGAGAGCATTGTGCTCATGAAACATTGAAAAGACTGACTTCTACGCCTCTCCAGCTATAACCAAGAGAATCCTTCCTTCTCCGCACCAAAAAAAATAATGCTGACTTTTCAAGGATGCTATGGATGAGGTTCATAACCAAGGGGTGTCATCCACCTGGCCACACAATTTGTCTCCTGCAAGTACGATTAAGCATGCCAAGACATCCTATGGATGTGACAAACACCTCATCACCTCTGCTCTGTTGCCCCTTCGTCCCCCAGTTTCTTACTGGAACTAGTAACTCCAGCTCACCAGTTCCTTGAGCATGGCTTCAATCGGTTCCTGAGCCACATGCACATCTTCTGTAGGTCCTTCCAAAGTGATGTTATCCTGTGGCGAGCAGCCTCACAGTTTGCCCTCTTGCCTGTGATAACAATTGTCTCCGAGTTGCTGTTCTTTGCTGGGAGATCAATTTTGGTGTTGCTTTCTTTACGGATCTGCCACAAAGGGAAAAAAAAAAAAAAATCATCTCAGAAGCGTCCCATGTCAGAAGAAAAACCCTCGCAGGCTATATTGGACATCACCAATGGGCAGGAGAGAGCATCCAGTGGGATTTTGCTGCAGGCAGTGATCATCACGAGCACTTGAGTTAGGAGCAGTATCTCACCTTCTTGATGTTGGCACCTCCTTTCCCTACGATGTTCTTGTGGAACTGTTTGCAGATGGGGACAGAAATAGAAAAGCTGTTTTCAACCTAAGGGAGAAAGGAAGGGAGAACTGAAGATTACACTGTCGTGGCAAGGGAGGCCCGACTTCAGGAACTCTGATAAACGAGCTTTTGAAAAGAGGCTTAGACCCAAGGGAGTTCTCTATACGAGGGACTTGTAAGACTAAACAAAGGCAAGGACGTTCCCCTATAGCCTTCCCATAACAGGTACTACCCCCTGCCTCCATTCAGCCAAAACAGCGTCGACAGCTCCCTCCTCTTGAGGTGTTTTAGCTCTACCCAAGCCAGTAGAGCTCTGCTTTGCCCCAGGGTTATCCAGGCACGGAGGAGGGAAGTGCAGGCAGAAGACCTCCTTACCAGGTCTGCCACCGTCTTTTGCATGTACTCGGTGCACTTCTCCACCTCGTTTTTGGGACCTCGGAGTTGGACGATGTCACTCTTGTGTGCAGGGTCTGGGAAGTTGATGATAACCTGCAGGAGCGGTCATTTAGAGTTAGCTCAAGCAAAAGCAAGAACCCTTGTGTCAGACACATGCAAAGGTTGGGGGGATCCTACACATGCCCTTTTCCCATTCAGAAAAGGGGAACCGTGTTAGCGGCCTCTGGCTAAAAGAACTATCTTCTCAGACACTTGCGCTACAGAGCCACTAAAGTTACGACTTCTGTGACGACAGGCCTACTACCCATGTAGGAAAGAACCCCTCTGGATTCCTCCTCTCCTACAAAGCCTTACCTCTGGGAATTGCTCCCGGATTTCCCAGACCCGCTCAGCCTTCTGCCCAGTGATGGTCCGGTGGAATTTCTGCTCAACGATTAGGTCCGCAGCGTGTTCATTTTCCTGACGGGAACAGAGGGCACACTGAGTGTTCAGCCGGAGAGCCATCTACTTTGACTTAGCGGTTTGCTGCCCGACGGTTTACTTGCCAGCACTGTCCCTCTTTTCTCCAGACCAAATTCACTCTGCGTTGACAGAGAAGGGCTACCCGAGGGAACAGGGGAAGACATTTGTGAAGAGGAACTTGCACTTGTCATGAGATCCAAGTGCTCCGTGGGCAAGGGGCACACACTCGCACCAGAAGGTTACAAGGGAACACGAGAGCCCAAACCCTGCAGTCTCCCAAACATCACGTCCTACCCACTCACCATACGGGAAGCGAGTTCCAGCAGCTCGCTCTTGGCCTGTGGGACCCCCTGTGGGTCTCCTTCCATTCTGATCGGGTTGCTCTTCTCGTTGTCCGGGGGAATGCGCACAGACACCTTGTACAGATCCTTCATCCTGTTCACTTCGAGGCAAGGACTGTGGTGACGCCATCTGCTAGGCAAAGACCTGGAAGCAAGGCACCTGGATTATCACTGCTCAGAGGCTGATGAAGAAGTAAAGCCGCCTCTGGGAAGGGCTCGGTGGGGTAGGGTTGAGCCAGGGGAAATTGCCTCTTCCCCCTGGAGTTCAGCGAGAGCAGACCTGTGCCACACGAGAGCCTGTCCAAGTAAATACCGTGGCATCTACAGAGCCCATTGTTCCCTTGTCAGAGCCAGGCGTGTTTCTTCCCCAAACAGTATCACATTTAGAGCAGAGGATAATCGTTCCTTTCTACCCCAAACTCTTGGCTGGGGACACCTTGCAGTGCTATCAAACTAGCAGACCGCAACAAGGCTTTAGCGTTGGCCATATTCTACTGCCGGTGCTGTAGCACCTTCCTCCAGAGGCCAGACCACACTGCTCCTCCTCCAGCTGACACCCTCTCCCACAAGCCACAGGGCTATTTAACCCCTTAGCGGGAACCAGCTACACCTGCACATCGCCCATGTCAATCAACCCACTGCCTCTGAGGCAAGGCCACAGCTGCGTGTTATCAATGCTAATCAACCCACCGCCTTCATTCCTCTACAGGGAGAAGCTCACCAAGCACATTTCCACCACCCACAACTGGCTGCTAAAATGTCATTCGCACAGAGCAACGTGTGGAAAAAAAAAAAAAAAAAAAAAATTCCTCCAGGACACATCAAAGTAATTCCACTACTGTTCAGGCTCCCAAGGTACTTTCACCCGTTCAAGCCATCGCAAGGCCTCACGGCCCATTTCTCTCCTTGTACCACCACCACTCCAGAAAAGCAGAGGAAATGTGATGGAGACAGCACACTGGGTGAGCTACAGAGCCCCTGATACCATCTACTAAACACGAAGAGTGTGAGCATGGGAAGGACTAGAAAGGCACTCCACTTACCGTTTAGCTGCTTTCTTGCCAATGAGGTGTCGGTGGAATTGGTGGTCAGCCTTGATTATTGCGTAATCCGTCCCGTGGATCTAAAAAGAATTATATCTTTTATATCTATCTATATATGTATGGATGTACATTATTTTATATTATAATATATAGGGCCAGGTAGGACAGGCCACCGCTTCTGTCTCGTGCCCTAAGTAACTGCCTACTGCCAGTATTGGCACTGACTCACCAGCGGTCAGCTACAAGCACTTCTGCTCTTCAGCAGAGCACAAGCATTCCTCTGCTTTGAGAAGAGAGCATTGTGCTCATGAAACATTGAAAAGACTCACTTCTACGCCTCTCCAGCTATAACCAAGAGAATCCTTCCTTCTCCGCACCAAAAAAATTAATGCTGACTTTTCAAGGATGCTATGGATGAGGTTCATAACCAAGGGGTGTCATCCACCTGGCCACACAATTTGTCTCCTGCAAGTACGATTAAGCATGCCAAGACATCCTATGGATGTGACAAACACCTCATCACCTCTGCTCTGTTGCCCCTTCTTCCCCGAGTTCCTGTTCTCCTTCATAATACCTAGTTGTTCTCTCATTATGAATCCTCCCTTCCCCTTATCAGTGTCAATGGAATCATCGTTCCATGGACAATGAGTCGTCCCTTTCCCCCGCTTGGTCCGAGAGTATTACCTCTGTTCAGTGGCTTGATCCAGGGTGATAGTGCTCGTTCTAGGCGCTGTAAAAAGCGAAATCTATATCCTATGTCCTGATTTTGGGTATCTAACATGAATGCAAAACAGTAATCCTCACACAGTTTTTATTTCATTCTGTAGCGTCGGTGTCGCTATCGGCTGCCTGCGGTAAAGGTTCACGGAAAGGTCTTACATTCTTCGCTGGGATCCATCTAGGTCCTTTTTCTGTAGAGACACAAGCATAACCTTTTCCCCGTGTAACAAGAGGATATGGTCCCATAATTTTACCTGTTTCTGCATCTCGGACCGATACCGGGCCTTTAACCCGTGCCTCGACGGAGGTAGCTGCAGTGAAACGTCGACCTATCGGTGGGTCGTTATCTATTCAAGAACAATTCAAAAAATTAAAAACATACAACGCTTTCTGTAACCGTTCCTCGGGAATAGCCATGCCCATTCCCCCTTTTTGTTGTTGTCATAAACGTTTCAGAGACCGATGAGACCCTTCAATGAGAGATCGACCGGTGGGGGAATGAGCAATGCCGGTAATATGAGTTCTACCCCATAGGGCAAAAGAGGTTTTTACAGTTGTTGAAACGTAAAGATAAAGACCGACAACGGTCCAGCTTAAGGGAATACCTAAGCAGCAAAAGCACGCATTAAATGTCTACGAACAGCTCGTGCCTTTTCTCCTGTGTGACACGAGGCAACCAAGGCACCTGAAAATGTATCAATGGAAGAGTGGATATATTTAAGGCTACCAAATTCAGAATCATGCGTGACATCTGTTTGCCATAACGGTAGGCTTTGTAATCCTCTAGGATTAACTCCTGCAGCAACTGATGGGAAAGAATGTTTTTGACAATCGGGACAGACAGCAATAATACTTGATGCTTGTTGAGCAGCAAGGCCAAACTGTCGCTTAAGAGCTCCAGCGTTTCGATGGAAAAAAAGAGTGCCTTCGCTTAGCTTGTGCAATACGGTCTGGCAGTACTTGAACTGGTCACGGCAATAGGTCAGCTCGTCGATTGCCTTCTGCAAGAAAACCAGGTAGCGAGGTATGAGACCTAATATGCATAACAAAATAAGGCGCAGATCGAGAGTCCAAAAGGAAAATAAGTTCCTGTAACAGGGTAAAGAGTTGTGAATGCGAAACACTCCGCAGCACAGAAGCTTCAGCTTGTGGAACAATACCTGCAACATAAGCAGAATCAGTAACAAGGTGGAGTGGTACATTCCATTCTCGGAAAACACGAACAACTGCATTCAGTTCTCCTGTTTGAGGTGAACCGGAGACCGTCTCTATGTCCGAATCCCATTGCCTCCGTTGATCATCCCACCACAGAAGAACAGATTTATGCGATTGGCCCGATCCATCTGTAAACACAGTAAGCGCCGGTAAGGGTTGTTCGCTTCTTCTGGGTTTTAACATCAGACGAAAATCAACGTTAAACAGTTTGTGTGAAGGTGGATGGGAAGTTATTCGACCTGTATATTCTCGCCCGGCACCTCCCCGGGACCTACAGCTTGACAAACTATTGCTGTACAATTCAACCACGAGAACCTCTAACACCTTTACCGCTCAAACCTAGCCTTCTCCTTAACATCTTATATATCCCATAAACACCACCTACCCAAAACCTCAGCACTAAAATCATATTAACCCAAACCCCCCATACACACACGCCCCTAAGACTAAAGGCGCCCAAACAGCCAACGAAACCAACGAAACCACGTCCCCGTAGCTTACAATCCAAAGCGTGGCACTGAAGATGCCAAGATGGCGTCCAATATGAAAGCCGAGGACAAAAGACTTAGCCCTAACCTTACGGTTGGCTCCTGCTAGACCTAGACGTGCAAGTATCTGCGGCCCAGTGTAAATGCCCTAGGCCTCCTGCTAAGACCGAAGGAGCAGGCATCAGGCACACGCTACCAACTGCAGCCCAAGACGCCTTGCTCAGCCACACCCCCACGGGCACTCAGCAGTAATTAACAGTAAGCAAGAAGCGCAAGCTTGACTTAGTCACGGCAACCTTCAGGGTTGGTAAATCTCGTGCCAGCCGCCGCGGTCACACCAGAAACCCAAGCCAACAGTCACACGGCGTAGAGAGTGGACCAGAGCCTGTCAGAATAACTAGGAAACCGAAACACAGCTAAGCTGTCGTAAGCCCGAGATACCCCTAAGGCCAACCTAAAGATGATCCTAGTAAACCTGACTGCGGCCAATGAAGAGACGGGACGCAGCTTGATGCAAGCAAATGTCAATGCGTTGTGCAGAAGCACGAGGTTTTATACGCTTGCAGAAGCTGCGCGTTTTAAACCAATTGCTTCTTGAGGCTAAGCCTTGCATACTAGGCAATCCCTGATTGGTGGTTAACTACCGGCACTTAACAGCAAGGTGTTACCTTTCCTTGGCGCCATCCGTCTCCCACTCCCCTGTGCTCTGTAACCATGCCCCATCATGTTGTTAATTGTTGTCTAGACAAGCTCGAGCACACTCCCCTCAGCTGACCGATTGCCACGCGTGGTCCTAGTTTCCAGCCCGCTCCTGCACCTCCCCCTTCCTGTTGCACAAAAGAACCTTTGAAAGCGAACGAGGAAAAACAAGGCCTAAGCAACAGAACAAATAAAAAACCAACCAGGACATATTATCACTGTCAAAATAACCCACTGCCTTTGTTCCGTACAATTCTACAATTTCCCCTTTTTGTTTTTGAACAGCTAGTACCAGGTTTGCCATGTTCCGCAGGGCCCTTGCAAACATGACAGCAACCAAGGTAATAGCAAACAAACAACACTGCCAATCGAGTGAATGGATGCCAGAAAAGGCTGAAATTTTCTCAGATTTTGATAACATGTTGCTGCAGTGGGGCGCCTAAAATCCACGCAGCACATACCATCAAAATCCTCACAGCCACGTCCTTGAACCAACAACAAAAAGCAGCGGCAATTTTGACTCACATGCTTAACTGCCTACCAAACAAGGTGATTGAACTCTTTAATGCTTTCCCTGCTGTTACTCTGCATAAGAGAAGAAGCGCTGCGACACGTTCCCATCCTAGCCTCCTACTACATTAGCATCTACAGAAAGACAATGCTCGACATGCAAAGTGTAAACAACATCACCTTCTTTTGGATTAACGTTATACGTAGGCGGAAGGGCACACCAAACAAGAACCGTTTCCGTCAAAAAGTTCGAAACATAGCATGCCTTCTCTGAACATACCTCTGGGGTCACCCCCTTCATTCCCTCCTTTTGATGCAAAGAGAGACACTTTACCCTAACAGAGAAGCCCCTGTTTACATCTCTGAGCCAGGACACAAGCCGCAGCTGTGCGCGCCACCAGGCTCAGGGCAGAAACCACTCCTGTAGTTACCTAACTAGATATCTCGACAAGCGTGCAGACACCTATTAAACACTAAATAACCATGTTTATCGTTCCTGTTCTCCTTCATAATACCTAGTTGTTCTCTCATTATGAATCCTCCCTTCCCCTTATCAGTGTCAATGGAATCATCGTTCCATGGACAATGAGTCGTCCCGTTCCCCCGCTTGGTCCGAGAGTATTACCTCTGTTCAGTGGCTTGATCCAGGGTGATAGTGCTCGTTCTAGGCGCTGTAAAAAGCGAAATCTATATCCTATGTCCTGATTTTGGGTATCTAACATTAATGCAAAACAGTAATCCTCACACAGTTTTTATTTCATTCTGTAGCGTCGGTGTCGCTATCAGCTGCCTGCGGTAAAGGTTCACGGAAAGGTCTTACATTCTTCGCTGGGATCCATCTAGGTCCTTTTTCTGTAGAGACACAAGCATAACCTTTTCCCCGTGTAACAAGAGGATATGGTCCCATAATTTTACCTGTTTCTGCATCTCGGACCGATACCGGGCCTTTAACCCGTGCCTCGACGGAGGTAGCTGCAGTGAAACGTCGACCTATCGGTGGGCCGTTATCTATTCAAGAACAATTCAAAAAATTAAAAACATACAACGCTTTCTGTAACCGTTCCTCGGGAATAGCCATGCCCATTCCCCCTTTTTGTTGTTGTCATAAACGTTTCAGAGACCGATGAGACCCTTCAATGAGAGATCGACCGGTGGGGGAATGAGCAATGCCGGTAATATGAGTTCTACCCCATAGGGCAAAAGAGGTTTTTACAGTTGTTGAAACGTAAAGATAACGACCGACAACGGTCCAGCTTAAGGGAATACCTAAAGCAGCAAAAGCACGCATTAAATGTCTACGAACAGCTCGTGCCTTTTCTCCTGTGTGACACGAGGCAACCAAGGCACCTGAAAATGTATCAATGGAAGAGTGGATATATTTAAGGCTACCAAATTCAGAATCATGCGTGACATCTGTTTGCCATAACGGTAGGCTTTGTAATCCTCTAGGATTAACTCCTGCAGCAACTGATGGGAAAGAATGTTTTTGACAATCGGGACAGACAGCAATAATACTTGATGCTTGTTGAGCAGCAAGGCCAAACTGTCGCTTAAGAGCTCCAGCGTTTCGATGGAAAAAAAGAGTGCCTTCGCTTAGCTTGTGCAATACGGTCTGGCAGTACTTGAACTGGTCACGGCAATAGGTCAGCTCGTCGATTGCCTTCTGCAAGAAAACCAGGTAGCGAGGTATGAGACCTAATATGCATAACAAAATAAGGCGCAGATCGAGAGTCCAAAAGGAAAATAAGTTCCTGTAACAGGGTAAAGGGTTGTGAATGCGAAACACTCCGCAGCACAGAAGCTTCAGCTCGTGGAACAATACCTGCAACATAAGCAGAATCAGTAACAAGGTGGAGTGGTACATTCCATTCTCGGAAAACACGAACAACTGCATTCAGTTCTCCTGTTTGAGGTGAACCGGAGACCGTCTCTATGTCCGAATCCCATTGCCTCCGTTGATCATCCCACCACAGAAGAACAGATTTATGCGATTGGCCCGATCCATCTGTAAACACAGTAAGCGCCGGTAAGGGTTGTTCGCTTCTTCTGGGTTTTAACATCAGACGAAAATCAACGTTAAACAGTTTGTGTGAAGGTGGATGGGAAGTTATTCGACCTGTATATTCTCGCCCGGCACCTCCCCGGGACCTACAGCTTGACAAACTATTGCTGTACAATTCAACCACGAGAACCTCTAACACCTTTACCGCTCAAACCTAGCCTTCTCCTTAACATCTTATATATCCCATAAACACCACCTACCCAAAACCTCAGCACTAAAATCATATTAACCCAAACCCCCCATACACACACGCCCCTAAGACTAAAGGCGCCCAAACAGCCAACGAAACCAACGAAACCACGTCCCCGTAGCTTACAATCCAAAGCGTGGCACTGAAGATGCCAAGATGGCGTCCAATATGAAAGCCGAGGACAAAAGACTTAGCCCTAACCTTACGGTTGGCTCCTGCTAGACCTAGACGTGCAAGTATCTGCGGCCCAGTGTAAATGCCCTAGGCCTCCTGCTAAGACCGAAGGAGCAGGCATCAGGCACACGCTACCAACTGTAGCCCAAGACGCCTTGCTCAGCCACACCCCCACGGGCACTCAGCAGTAATTAACAGTAAGCAAGAAGCGCAAGCTTGACTTAGTCACGGCAACCTTCAGGGTTGGTAAATCTCGTGCCAGCCGCCGCGGTCACACCAGAAACCCAAGCCAACAGTCACACGGCGTAGAGAGCGGACCAGAGCCTGTCAGAATAACTAGGAAACCGAAACACAACTAAGCTGTCGTAAGCCCGAGATACCCCTAAGGCCAACCTAAAGATGATCCTAGTAAACCTGACTGCGGCCAATGAAGAGACGGGACGCAGCTTGATGCAAGCAAATGTCAATGCGTTGTGCAGAAGCACGAGGTTTTATACGCTTGCAGAAGCTGCGCGTTTTAAACCAATTGCTTCTTGAGGCTAAGCCTTGCATACTAGGCAATCCCTGATTGGTGGTTAACTACCGGCACTTAACAGCAAGGTGTTACCTTTCCTTGGCGCCATCCGTCTCCCACTCCCCTGTGCTCTGTAACCATGCCCCATCATGTTGTTAATTGTTGTCTAGACAAGCTCGAGCACACTCCCCTCAGCTGACCGATTGCCACGCGTGGTCCTAGTTTCCAGCCCGCTCCTGCACCTCCCCCTTCCTGTTGCACAAAAGAACCTTTGAAAGCGAACGAGGAAAAACAAGGCCTAAGCAACAGAACAAATAAAAAACCAACTAAGACATATTATCACTGTCAAAATAACCCACTGCCTTTGTTCCGTACAATTCTACAATTTCCCCTTTTTGTTTTTGAACAGCTAGTACCAGGTTTGCCATGTTCCGCAGGGCCCTTGCAAACATGACAGCAACCAAGGTAATAGCAAACAAACAACACTGCCAATCGAGTGAATGGATGCCAGAAAAGGCTGAAATTTTCTCAGATTTTGATAACATGTTGCTGCAGTGGGGCGCCTAAAATCCACGCAGCACATACCATCAAAATCCTCACAGCCACGTCCTTGAACCAACAACAAAAAGCCGCAGCAATTTTGACTCACATGCTTAACTGCCTACCAAACAAGGTGATTGAACTCTTTAATGCTTTCCCTGCTGTTACTCTGCATAAGAGAAGAAGCGCTGCGACACGTTCCCATCCTAGCCTCCTACTACATTAGCATCTACAGAAAGACAATGCTCGACATGCAAAGTGTAAACAACATCACCTTCTTTTGGATTAACGTTATACGTAGGCGGAAGGGCACACCAAACAAGAACCGTTTCCGTCAAAAAGTTCGAAACATAGCATGCCTTCTCTGAACATACCTCTGGGGTCACCCCCTTCATTCCCTCCTTTTGATGCAAAGAGAGACACTTTACCCTAACAGAGAAGCCCCTGTTTACATCTCTGAGCCAGGACACAAGCCGCAGCTGTGCGCGCCACCAGGCTCAGGGCAGAAACCGCTCCTGTAGTTACCTAACTAGATATCTCGACAAGCGTGCAGACACCTATTAAACACTAAATAACCATGTTTATCGTTCCTGTTCTCCTTCATAATACCTAGTTGTTCTCTCATGATGAATCCTCCCTTCCCCTTATCAGTGTCAATGGAATCATCGTTCCATGGACAATGAGTCGTCCCGTTCCCCCGCTGGGACCGAGAGTATTACCTCTGTTCAGTGGCTTGATCCAGGGTGATAGTGCTCGTTCTAGGCGCTGTAAAAAGCGAAATCTATATCCTATGTCCTGATTTTGGGTATCTAACATTAATGCAAAACAGTAATCCTCACACAGTTTTTATTTCATTCTGTAGCGTCGGTGTCGGTATCGGCTGCCTGCGGTAAAGGTTCACGGAAAGGTCTTACATTCTTCGCTGGGATCCATCGAGGTCCTTTTTCTGTAGAGACACAAGCATAACCTTTTCCCCATGTAACAAGAGGATATGGTCCCATAATTTTACCTGTTTCTGCATCTCGGACCGATACCGGGCCTTTAACCCGTGCCTCGACGGAGGTAGCTGCAGTGAAACGTCGACCTATCGGTGGGTCGTTATCTATTCAAGAACAATTCAAAAAATTAAAAACATACAACGCTTTCTGTAACCGTTCCTCGGGAATAGCCATGCCCATTCCCCCTTTTTGTTGTTGTCATAAACGTTTCAGAGACCGATGAGACCCTTCAATGAGAGATCGACCGGTGGGGGAATGAGCAATGCCGGTAATGTGAGTTCTACCCCATAGGGCAAAAGAGGTTTTTACAGTTGTTGAAACGTAAAGATAAAGACCGACAACGGTCCAGCTTAAGGGAATACCTAAAGCAGCAAAAGCACGCATTAAATGTCTACGAACAGCTCGTGCCTTTTCTCCTGTGTGACACGAGGCAACCAAGGCACCTGAAAATGTATCAATGGAAGAGTGGATATATTTAAGGCTACCAAATTCAGAATCATGCGTGACATCTGTTTGCCATAACGGTAGGCTTTGTAATCCTCTAGGATTAGCTCCTGCAGCAACTGATGGGAAAGAATGTTTTTGACAATCGGGACAGACAGCAATAATACTTGATGCTTGTTGAGCAGCAAGGCCAAACTGTCGCTTAAGAGCTCCAGCGTTTCGATGGAAAAAAAGAGTGCCTTCGCTTAGCTTGTGCAATACGGTCTGGCAGTACTTGAACTGGTCACGGCAATAGGTCAGCTCGTCGATTGCCTTCTGCAAGAAAACCAGGTAGCGAGGTATGAGACCTAATATGCATAACAAAATAAGGCGCAGATCGAGAGTCCAAAAGGAAAATAAGTTCCTGTAACAGGGTAAAGGGTTGTGAATGCGAAACACTCCGCAGCACAGAAGCTTCAGCTCGTGGAACAATACCTGCAACATAAGCAGAATCAGTAACAAGGTGGAGTGGTACATTCCATTCTCGGAAAACACGAACAACTGCATTCAGTTCTCCTGGTTGAGGTGAACCGGAGACCGTCTCTATGTCCGAATCCCATTGTCTCCGTTGAAAACCTTAGGAAGACAGGAATTGAACCTGCACAGAAGAGATCAAAGCGCTCCATACTCCCCTTATATTACTTCCCAGTAGGGTCAGCTAAACAAAAGCTATCGGGCCCATACCCCGAAAATGATGGTTTAACCTCTTCCTCTACTAAATGAGCCCCGTCACAAAACTAACGTTCTCCTTAAGCCTTCTACTAGGAACAACCATCACAATTTCAAGCAACCACTGACTGCTAGCCTGGCCTGGACTAGAAATCAACACCCTTGCCATTATCCCCTTCCTTTCAAAATCACACCACCCTCGAGCTATGGAAGCTGCAATCAAATACTTTCTCGTCCAAGCAACCGCCTCCGCATTAATCCTCTTCTCAAGCACAATCAACGCACAGTTCACCGGACAATGAGACATTCCGCGACTAAGCCACCCAACAGCCTCCCTACTACTAACTACAGCAGTCGCAATAAAACTAGGCCTAGTACCCTTTCACTCCTGATGTCCAGAGGTCATACAAGGCTCACCTATAACCACTGCCCTACTCGTCTCTACATGAATAAAACTCCCCCCACTCACTCTTCTTTTCTTAACTGCCCCCTCACTGAACCCACTCCTACTGACAACCGTGGCCATTGCATCCGCAGCCATCGGAGGGCGAACAGGACTTAACCAAACACAAATCCGAAAAGTCCTAGCTTTCTCATCGATCGCCCACCTAGGCTGAATAACCATCATCCTCATATACAACCCCAAGCTAACATTAATAACCTTCTACCCATACTCCTTAAGAACCGCCTCCATTTTCTTAGCCCTCAACACAACCAACTCCTCAAAACTATCCACAATAATAACCTCCTGAACAAAAATACCATCACTAAACGCATCCTTGACGCTAGCACTACTATCCCTAGCCGGCCTGCCCCCACTCCCTGGCTTTTTACCAAAATGACTCATTATCCAGGAACTAACTAAGCAAGAGATATCAACCGCAGCCATAATTATTTCAATACTCTCCCTACTAGGTTTATTTTTCTACCTACGCCTTGCATATTGCTCCACACTCCCACCAAACTCTACAAGCTTCATAAAACAATGATACAATAACAAATCCACAGGCACACCAATTGCTACCTTAATTTCTCTGTCAGTCCTCCTTCTCCCCCCTTCTCCCGCAATCCTGACCGTTACCTAAGAAACTTAGGATCCCCTGCCTACCAAACCGAAGGCCTTCAAAGCCTTAACTAAGAGTTAAATCCTCTTAGTTTCTGCCCACACCACTAAGGCCCGCAGGACACTAAACCTGCACCATCTAAATGCAACGCAGATACTCTAATTCAGCTAGGGCCTCCACGATAAGCCTAGACAGACGGGCCTCGATCCCATAAACTTCTAATTAACAGCTAGACGCTCAAACCAACGAGCTTCTGTCTACCAGACTCCGGCACACTCTCAGCGTACATCAATGAGTTTGCAACTCAACATGAACTTCACCACAGAGTCGATAAGAAGAGGAATTCAACCTCTGTAAAAAGGACTACAGCCTAACGCCTAAACACTCAGCCACCTGACCCGTGACCTTCATCAACCGATGACTAGTTTCAACAAACCACAATGACATCGGCACCCTATACCTACTCTTCGGAGCATGGGCAGGCATAGCCGAGTACCGCCCTCAGCCTCCTTATTCGAGCAGAACTTGGCCAACCAGGAACTCTCCTAGGAGACGACCAAATCTACAATGTCATCATCACCGCCCATGCCTTCGTAAGAATCTTCTTCACAGTTATAGCCATTATAATCGAAGGGTTTGGAAACTGACTAGTCCCCCTTATAACTGGAGCCCCAGACATAGCATTCCCCCGCATAAACAACATCGGTTTCTGAACTACTTCCTCCGTCCTTCCTACTGCTCCTAGCGTCCTCCACAGTAGAAGCTGAAGTCGGAACAGGATGAACCATATACCCTACAATACCCTAGTCCATAGTTTCTCACACTGTCTGACCTTTACATTGGGCTTAACATAAATCTTAATAAACAATACCCTAAGTCCATAGTTTCTCACAATCCCCCCTTTTTCTTTTTATCCTATTATTGTTTATTAGACGCTACTTTCATTCTCGGCACTGCGAACAAACCTTTTTCCACAATCCCAACATTTATCATAACACTCACAAGGTAATACCTCACAATTACAATAGGCATAGTTCTCACGTGGCATAATGCATTCGCAACAATCTTCATCCTCATTAATCGATACACTCTTATACTTTGCCCCAGCCCTCGTAGTTAAAATAAGCAATTGAGCTATGTCAAACCGTTCTTTAATAAAATGTAAAATATAGCGTAATATACAAGGCCCAAATATCAGTCCTAGAATCAACATAATAAGTGGTCCTGCTAAAGCAGACAACAAAGTGGTTAGCCAAGGTGAGATATTAAACCAGTTTTCATACCATGACCTGCCCGCCTCAAGACTCTTTTTACGTTGTTCCAACCTTTTCCGGAGTTCAGACATGGCATCCAGGACTACTCCCGTATGGTCAGCAAAAGAACAACGTTCCTCTTTGAGAGCTACACATAACCCTCCTTCTTTTAAGAACAATAGATCTAATCCTCTTCTATTTTGCAGCACTACTTCTGATAAAGACTTCACTGAAGTGGCTAAATTTTTAATAGATTGTTCTATTCTTGTTAAATCCTCATTTACAGCCATCTGCAAACTTTGTAATTCCTGACCTTTTACTAGGGAGGCTATGCCTGTACCTGCTCCAACTCCGCCCGCTATCAGCAGTGTAGCTAGGGTTACCACTGTAATTGGCTCTCGTTTTTGCCTATTCAGGTCTCCTTCAAAGTGGCGTAACACCTCCTCAGAGGTGTGATAGATCAGACGAGGAACAATAATCACCTGTACGCAAAACTGAGATTGATTAAACACGTTTAGGGATAGGCAAGGCGTTACTCCGAAGTCTGAACAAACCCATTTAGCTCCTGGTGTCGGGATAGCCCATTTGTCATTTTGATTCTTGTGTTTCTTTATGTTAGCTTTAGTGATTGTTTGATTACACAAGGGCTGATATTGTTCGGGCACTGTACCTATACATTTTCCTTGACCTGTTAGCAATTGAATAGTAATTCCTTGCGTATGGTTCCTCTGGTCATCCCATGGGCATTCTTGTGGGTTTGAACCACTAGACCATTGAATCCTATCTGGTATTCCGATTGCCTCAAAATATGGGGGTCTAACATTGTAACATAACCAGCACTCCTTAGTTAAATTTGGTTTGCTTTCATTAAGGGTATGATAAGAGGCTTGCATTAAATCCCATAAGGGGTCTTTAGACTCTGACACTCCTGAATCCCTAACTAAAGAGAACTCAGTCACCGTGTCATTAGTTGTTTTATCTGTTACTGATAGGGAGTTTGGACGAGTGGCTGTAACACTTGTGGGGACAATCTTTTTCTTAGGGAAAGTGGGTGAATTCAATACTTTATTCGGCCCAACAGGGAGTGAATCATATGGTATTTTAATTTTTCTTATGAGAAAGTGCCCTCCCCAATCCTTAGGAATTCCTGCATAGACACGTATTCCCCATGTTCGTCCTACTAACATGTTCGTCTTCTAGGGGATGCAATACTTGAAATTTGATGTGGGTACAGACTTTTTTGTTACGTGGAGCTACATAATCCACGTCGCGCAGACCTGTAAGATCTACACCCGTTTGTTCAGGTACACATCCGTTAGGAGTCCAGGTTGCTTTTATATATTTATCAGGAGCCTTTACTGTCCAGCCCGAGGCTATTGTCTCACATCCCCAATAACCACAATAATAGTGTCCGGGATAATTACAGTAAGGCTGTCCAGAGGCCGGGCATAAATAAAATGGAGGTCCTTTTTCACAAGGTATTGGTACTAAATTACAAAGTTTCACTACACATTCAGGTGGCCCTGGGTTGCTAAAAGTGGCTATTGTTTTCGTTCCTTCCCAAGATATTAGTTCCCACTTAAATGGTTCATGTGGGTTTCCCCCTTTTGCTTGGGTTATTATCAATAGCACAATTAATGGTATACCAGGAAAAAGGGTGTTTGTTAATTTTGTTAATTTAAGTATATTCTTACCAGTCCTGGGGAAGTTCGGCCATGGCTGCTTTTGCATCCCATTTTTCTGGCTCTTTTCTCCACGGTTTGTTTCTCCTCTGCCTCGCCCGTCGACTCGGTTGCTTCGAGCCACGGGGTGTACCATCTTCTCGGCAGCAAGGGAATTCTTCAGGAGAATAGCTGTTGCGGGCTTTTTGCCTGTTTACATAGGCTTCCTACTTCGCAGCTTTAATTAATGGGGCCGAGCAAGACACGGTTAGTACTTCCCTCCTGCACTTTATAGCCAAGATTTCAGCTACAAAGGGGACTGGTTCGGTGGAGTGGTAACAATAATATTGAGGGTTTATTCCTTTGGCAAAAATTTCCCACCACTCATGGGATTCTCGAATAATTTCTTGTTTAGACTCTAATTGTTTTAATTTCCACTCCGTAAGAGTTCTTTGAATTTTCCAACACTGTGTGCAAACTCCTATTGGAGGGTATCCATATTCACAGTGTGTCCACCATTTATTCTGGCATACCTTACACCTGAAACAAGCAAATGGATAACAATTGCAGTTCAAATTATTACATCTAATTCATATATCTAGAGTGCATACATTATTTGCATCAGCATATCTTCTTATACTTGATATTGTGTGGTTGCATAAGTTTAGCAATTTCCTTCAACACACTTTGTACGCTTCCATATATAATAGATAAAAAAAGAAATAATTATAGCAAATATAAACAACAATACACACTTTATACCAAAAGGTAATGCGGCAAAATAATCAAATAAAGTCTCTATCATTACGTTATCTTTTCAGGGTTATCTTGGTGTCACCTGGAGTACTGATTACTTTCCAGTGGGGTCTCGTCACTGGGCCTTTAATGCGACTAGCATGAGTCCATCCACGCTCAGCAGTCCGGACAGCCGTTTCTGTTGTAAGCAGAACAAGATAAGGTCCCTCCCAATTGGGTTTTAGGGTTTCTTCTTTCCACGTTTTAACCAATACCCAGTCCCCAGGTTTAAGAGTATGAATGTTTAAGTCCAACGGTGGTCGTTGTACAATCAGTCCATGTTCCCAAAGCTTGTTACGATGTTCTGCTAATCGTGAAACATATTCATTAATCACACGGTCTCGAATTAAAACATTTGTTTGTGGACTTTCAATTCTATAGGACATTCCATACACCATTTCAAACGCTGATATTCCTACATCTGCTCGGGGTCTGGTTCTGAGAATGAATAGCGCCATGGGTAGGCACTTAATCCATGATAATTTGGTTTCTATCCTTAATTTAGTCAAAATAGTTTTGATTTCTCCATTCATCCTTTCAACTTTTCCCCAACTTTGTGGATGCCATGGCGTATGGTATTCCCACTTAATACCCAAGCTTTCTGTTAGATCTCTAACAATTTTTGACACAAAGTGTGTTCCTCTGTCCGAGTCGATTACCTCAGGTACTCCATATCGAGGTATAATGTGTTCAAGTAACACTTTAGTAACTTGGTTAGCAGTTGCCTTGGAGGTAGGAAAAGCCTCAACATAATGTGTTAAATGATCCACCATTACTAATAAATATTTGTAACGCCCTACCCTGGGTAGCTCAGTAAAATCCACTTGTATGTGTGAGAAAGGTCTGTATGCTGGGGAACGTCCTCCAAGAGGCTTTTGTCTCATGTTGTTTCGATTAACCTTTTGACAGGTCTCGCAGGCTGCCGTGACTGTCTTTGCTATGTTATATACGCCTATACAGGCAAACTGTTGATTGAAATGATCAACTAACGCCTGGGTTCCCCAGTGTGTTTTACTATGTATTTTTGAAAATATTTCAAGTGCTATGCCCTTCGGCAAAACTTCTCTCCCATCTGGCAATATGTACTTACCATCCTGTTCCTTAGCTCCCATTTGTTCTCGTTTTTCCTTTTCTGCAGACTCAAACCTCAAATTTTTACTAACAGGTATTTGTTGTATAGTTAAAATCGTACTATAATTGCCTGCCACTCGTTTTGCTTCTGTATCAGCTGCATTATTTCCCCTAACTTGGTAACTCGTACCTCGCTGGTGTCCCTTTATATGTACAACTGCTATTTTATTCGGCATTTTTAATGCCTCCAGAACTCGCCGAATTAATTCCGGGCGTATCAGTTCTTTTCCCTGTGAGTTAACGAATCCTCTGTCTTCCCATATTTTCCCAAAAGTGTGCACTACTCCGAACGCATAGCGTGAGTCTGTATATATAGTTCCATCCTTTCCCTTCAGTGACACTAATGCTTTCCACAATGCATACAGCTCACAGGCTTGAGCCGACCAGCTGGCACTCAGGGGGCCCGATTCTATTGTCTTAAATTCTCTTTTTTCCAACTTAACGATGGCATATCCGGACAATCGTTTACCTTCCACTATTCGTGATGACCCATCTGTAAATAATACTTCTCCACATTGTAGTTCTTCTTCTTCTAAGTCTGGCCTAATGCGTGTCTGCTGTTCAATTGTTTGAAAACAATTGTGCAATAGTTCATTACCTTCTCCTGGGTACAAAAATTCAGCGGGGTTAACTGCTCCAATAGTTTTCAAAGATAGTTTAGGGGATTCTATAAGTATTCCCTCATACTTTAATAATCGGCTATCTGTAAGCCATTTTTCTGCTTTTTGTTGTAACACTCCCCTGATATTATGAGGCGCATATAAGACAACTTCTCCATTAAAGGTAATGCGATTCGTTTCCTCAAGTAATAAGGCAGCAGCAACAATGATTTGTAAACAACTCGGCCAACCCCTGCTCACAGGGTCCAACAGCTTTGATAAGTATGCCACCGGTTTCTTTTGTCCGGCCCATTCCTGAGTTAATACTCCGAATGCCGTTCCTTCATATATGTTAACAAATAAATGGAATGGCCGCTTTAAATCTGGGAGGCTTAAAACCGGTGCTTGGCTTAGCTCCCTTTTGAGACTGGCAAACTGCTCTTGATCCTGAGGGGTCCACTTGGGCATTTTGTCTTTAGACAGTTGTTCATATAAGAATTTAACTTTAAAGCTGTAGTTCTCTATCCATTGCCTACAATACCCAAATAGCCCTAATGCCTGCCGAATTTGCCTCTTAGTGACAGGCATAGGTAATTCCAGAATTCCTTTAATGCGCTCTGGATCCAATATCTTCTTGCCGTTAAACAAATAATGCCCCAAATATTTCACTTTTTCCTCCACAAATTGTAACTTTTCTTGTGATACCCGTAGTCCCTTTTGTGCAAGAAAGTTTAGGAGCCGAATGCTTTCTTTTCTTACATCCTCCTTATTATTCCCTGCTATGAGCAGATCATCTACATACTGTAACAGCACGTTTCCCGTTTGTACCTGGTATTCTTTTAAGAGCTCTTCCAGGGCCTGTCCAAACAGATTAGGGGACTCAGTGAACCCTTGGGGGAGCACGGTCCATCTCAATTGCTGTTTACGGCCTGTCTCTATGTCTTCCCATTCAAAGGCAAAATAATCACGGCATTCTTCTGCCAGTGGACAGGCCCAAAAGGCATCCTTTAAATCAGCCACACTATACCAGGAGTTATGGGGTCCTAGCTTGCTTAGCAGTGTGTATGGATTTGCTACTACAGGGAACCGGGCGATAGTTCTTTTGTTTATTTCCCTTAGATCATGTACGAGCCGATATTTCCCATTTGGTTTCTTCACAGGCAGAATGGGGGTGTTAAAGGGTGACATACAAGGCTCTAAGAATTCCTTGTGCTAACAATCGATCGATTTCTGGTTTTAATCCCCTCCGTCCTTCTAGGGATATGGGATATTGCCTTACCCTCACAGGTATGTGGGGTTCGGAAATTTGGATTTTAATCGGTGGGATTTCCAGTCTACTAATTGTGTCCGGAGAGTACCAGACACCGGGGTTAATTTGTTTTTGATCATCCACGGTCAAAGGATAAGCAGACACTGTTAGCTCTTGATTTTTCACTTTAATTTCTAATTGCAATTCAACAATTAAATCTCGTCCTAACAGATTAAATTCTGCTTCAGGGACGAGCAAGAGTTCACCCATTCCAAATTTATTTTCAGTTTCGAATACCACATTTTTGATTTTGCTTACTTTAAAGGGTTCTCCTTTTGCCCCAATTACTTGTACTTTTTCAGGGGAAACTTTACATCCCTCAGGTATTTGCTTAATAGTTGATTTCTCAGCCCCAGTGTCTACTAAAAAGGTGAACTCTTGTTTATGGGGACCTATTTTTAATTTTATCAAGGGCTCATGATGACTCCGGTCCCCTAAGATATAGAGCCCCTGACTCTCCTAATCCGTTTTCAATATTTCCTCATCCCTGATCCTTTCTCTGCAATTCTGTTTTATATGTCCCCTTTTTCCACAGTAAAAACAACATCTCTGTTCCTTCTTCACTACTACGTTCCCTTGTTTCGTTCCAGCAGATCTGTGTTCACCAGTTTGCCCTTTGCGATCCTCTCTGACTGCTGCTACCATCATTTTTACTTGTCGCTTGCTGCTCTCTTCTTCCCGCCTTACGTAGACTTTCTGAGCTTCCCTCAATAATTCATCCAAGCCTCTATTCTGCCAGTCTTCTAACTTTTCAATCTTCTTTCTGATATCTTCCCATGATTTTGCCACAAACTGAGTTTTGAGGAGCGCTTGCCCTAAAGGGTCGTCTGGATTTACCCCAGAGTACAGCTGAAGGGCTTTCCTCAGTCGTTCCAGCCACTCAGTAGGGCTTTCATCTTTCTTTTGCATTTCATTAAATGCTTTATTGATATTCTGGCCACGGGGTACTGCTTCCCTAATCCCCTGGATTACTATAGTTCTCAGGTCCTGCATATGAGTTCTATGCACTGGATCCTGATTATCCCAATGAGGTCTTTGGAGTGGCCATTTAATATCTGCTTGGGGTCCCTGGGCATGCTGAGCATCCCACAGTCTCATTCCTGCTCGTCTAATCATATCTCTTTCCTCGGTAGTAAATAATTGACCAAGGATAGATTGCATCTCATCCCAAGTATAAAGGTTTGGTCCCAAAAATGGATTTAATCTTTCTGCCACTCCGAGTGGGTCTTCAATTAAGTTTCCCATCTCGGTTCTTTTAAAATCTCGTAGGTCAGCCGAGTTTAGGGGTACGGAAATATATCCGATCACAGGTTGAGGTCCCCCCATGGGTATTTCCCTTAGGGGGTACATTTGAGCTGCCCCTTTCTGACTTCTAGTTATGCGTCTAGGAAGAGGGGGAGACCCTTGTTCCGACTCTGGTGGGGGAGTGGGCGCTCTGGGGACCTCTGCGGGAGCAGGAGGAGGAATGTAAGGAGGGGGGGTTAGAAGGGTTTCGTCCAACTCTTCCTGCTTTTTCTTTTGTTTAGTTTTCATTTCATTCAGTGGGTAAAGTCTAGCTCCCGGTCTTTCTAGCCACACTTCCGCATATCGACTCTCCTCCGGGTTAAGGGGTTTTTTATTATTAACCCAGAGGTTTAATTGCTGTCTTACCCAATCTTCTTCTGACCCATAGACTGGCCAAAAGACATTTTTAGAAGTCTTCTTCCCTCCCCATATCTTAGTACAATATTCTATCATCTTCTGCTTATCTTTCCCTAGGGTTCCAAGGAAATATCTCCAATTGTCTAAGATATATGCCAGAGGGGTGTTCTTAGGTACAGTGGGTACCCTTCCCATGGGAGTCGAAGGCTTGCTGCCCTTCGCCCCCATCTTCTGGAATATCCACAAACATACACTCACTCGCTCCCCTTGTTCCTGGCCCAGTCCCTCGCGGGAGATGGGAAACGCAGTACTTAAGAGTCCGCACTCGCTTGGTTCAGTATATCGAACCTCTCACTCGTTATATCCCAGGAAACCCAATCCCGCCCGAACGGCAAACCCGCAAACAAATTCGCAATATACTTACGCGTCCTGCGTCTTCGTCCGGACTCCCGTGCACAGAATTTTTATGGGATTTTACCGGTTTCTCCTTTGCTCATTATTCTAGAATTTAGGTTCGTCGGTAAGGTTGGAGTAAGCTGTTGGTCGCGGGGCCGCGAAATGTCGCGGGGCGCCTCCCCGGAGGACCAAAGCCCACCGTTCCTTATCCGAGTCACGGCACCAGAAATTGTTATAAATTGAGACCACAACGGATCATAATCCAATTAAAATTTTATTAATTATAGCAAGTAGAATATGAGCAAAAACAGCGCTGGACGACAGGGGAGTCTGCGCTCCGCCCACTGCCGTCCTGAGCAGTTCAAACAGTCCCTTTTTATACATCTTTACTCCCGTGTTCATGAGGTAGTGGAGGTACTCTGCGCATGCTTCAGTTGTTGTTAGGGGGTCGTTTTCTGCCTTCTGGTGGTCGTTGAGGCCGAAGTAAGAAGTCTTCCTCCTTTGTCCCATAGTTGACCCCTCACTCATATGTCCTTATATGGGGTAGTTTGTCCTGTTTCTGTCGGTTCCTGGACATCTGGTGGTTATCTTATCTTGCACAAGCGGTATCTTGTGGCTGTTTATATCTTTTGCTGTCTGACCTTTACATTGGGCCTAACATAAATCTTTATAAACAATACCCTAGTCCATAGTTTCTCACACTGTCTGACCTTTACATTGGGCTTAACATAAATCTTAATAAACAATACCCTAGTCCATAGTTTCTCACATTCCCCAAACAGTATCACATTTAGAGCAGAGGATAATCGTTCCTTTCTACCCCAAACTCTTGGCTGGGGACACGTTGCAGTGCTATCAAACTAGCAGACCGCAACAAGGCTTTAGCGTTGGCCATATTCTACTGCCGGTGCTGTAGCACCTTCCTCCAGAGGCCAGACCACACTGCTCCTCCTCCAGCTGACACCCTCTCCCACAAGCCACAGGGCTATTTAACCCCTTAGCGGGAACCAGCTACACCTGCACATCGCCCATGTCAATCAACCCACTGCCTCTGAGGCAAGGCCACAGCTGCGTGTTATCAATGCTAATCAACCCACCGCCTTCATTCCTCTACAGGGAGAAGCTCACCAAGCACATTTCCACCACCCACAACTGGCTGCTAAAATGTCATTCGCACAGAGCAGCGTGTGGAAAAAAAAAAAAAAAAAAAATAAATTCCTCCAGGACACATCAAAGTAATTCCACTACTGTTCAGGCTCCCAAGGTACTTTCACCCGTTCAAGCCATCGCAAGGCCTGACGGCCCATTTCTCTCCTTGTACCACCACCACTCCAGAAAAGCAGAGGAAATGTGATGGAGACAGCACACTGGGTGAGCTACAGAGCCCCTGATACCATCTACTAAACACGAAGAGTGTGAGCATGGGAAGGACTAGAAAGGCACTCCACTTACCGTTTAGCTGCTTTCTTGCCAATGAGGTGTCGGTGGAATTGGTGCTCAGCCTTGATTATTGCGTAATCCGTCCCGTGGATCTAAAAAGAATTATATCTTTTATATCTATCTATATATGTATGGATGTACATTATTTTATATTATAATATATAGGGCCAGGTAGGACAGGCCACCGCTTCTGTCTCGTGCCCTAAGTAACTGCCTACTGCCAGTATTGGCACTGACTCACCAGCGGTCAGCTACAAGCACTTCTGCTCTTCAGCAGAGCACAAGCATTCCTCTGCTTTGAGAAGAGAGCATTGTGCTCATGAAACATTGAAAAGACTTACTTCTACGCCTCTCCAGCTATAACCAAGAGAATCCTTCCTTCTCCGCACCAAAAAAATTAATGCTGACTTTTCAAGGATGCTATGGATGAGGTTCATAACCAAGGGGTGTCATCCACCTGGCCACACAATTTGTCTCCTGCAAGTACGATTAAGCATGCCAAGACATCCTATGGATGTGACAAACACCTCATCACCTCTGCTCTGTTGCCCCTTCTTCCCCGAGTTCCTGTTCTCCTTCATAATACCTAGTTGTTCTCTCATTATGAATCCTCCCTTCCCCTTATCAGTGTCAATGGAATCATCGTTCCATGGACAATGAGTCGTCCCTTTCCCCCGCTTGGTCCGAGAGTATTACCTCTGTTCAGTGGCTTGATCCAGGGTGATAGTGCTCGTTCTAGGCGCTGTAAAAAGCGAAATCTATATCCTATGTCCTGATTTTGGGTATCTAACATTAATGCAAAACAGTAATCCTCACACAGTTTTTATTTCATTCTGTAGCGTCGGTGTCGCTATCAGCTGCCTGCGGTAAAGGCTCACGGGAAGGTCTTACATTCTTCGCTGGGATCCATCTAGGTCCTTTTTCTGTAGAGACACAAGCATAACCTTTTCCCCGTGTAACAAGAGGATATGGTCCCATAATTTTACCTGTTTCTGCATCTCGGACCGATACCGGGCCTTTAACCCGTGCCTCGACGGAGGTAGCTGCAGTGAAACGTCGACCTATCGGTGGGTCGTTATCTATTCAAGAACAATTCAAAAAATTAAAAACATACAACGCTTTCTGTAACCGTTCCTCGGGAATAGCCATGCCCATTCCCCCTTTTTGTTGTTGTCATAAACGTTTCAGAGACCGATGAGACCCTTCAATGAGAGATCGACCGGTGGGGGAATGAGCAATGCCGGTAATATGAGTTCTACCCCATAGGGCAAAAGAGGTTTTTACAGTTGTTGAAACGTAAAGATAAAGACCGATAACGGTCCAGCTTAAGGGAATACCTAAAGCAGCAAAAGCACGCATTAAATGTCTACGAACAGCTCGTGCCTTTTCTCCTGTGTGACACGAGGCAACCAAGGCACCTGAAAATGTATCAATGGAAGAGTGGATATATTTAAGGCTACCAAATTCAGAATCATGCGTGACATCTGTTTGCCATAACGGTAGGCTTTGTAATCCTCTAGGATTAACTCCTGCAGCAACTGATGGGAAAGAATGTTTTTGACAATCGGGACAGACAGCAATAATACTTGATGCTTGTTGAGCAGCAAGGCCAAACTGTCGCTTAAGAGCTCCAGCGTTTCGATGGAAAAAAAGAGTGACTTCGCTTAGCGTGTGCAATACGGTCTGGCAGTACTTGAACTGGTCACGGCAATAGGTCAGCTCGTCGATTGCCTTCTGCAAGAAAACCAGGTAGCGAGGTATGAGACCTAATATGCATAACAAAATAAGGCGCAGATCGAGAGTCCAAAAGGAAAATAAGTTCCTGTAACAGGGTAAAGGGTTGTGAATGCGAAACACTCCGCAGCACAGAAGCTTCAGCTTGTGGAACAATACCTGCAACATAAGCAGAATCAGTAACAAGGTGGAGTGGTACATTCCATTCTCGGAAAACACGAACAACTGCATTCAGTTCTCCTGTTTGAGGTGAACCGGAGACCGTCTCTATGTCCGAATCCCATTGCCTCCGTTGATCATCCCACCACAGAAGAACAGATTTATGCGATTGGCCCGATCCATCTGTAAACACAGTAAGCGCCGGTAAGGGTTGTTCGCTTCTTCTGGGTTTTAACATCAGACGAAAATCAACGTTAAACAGTTTGTGTGAAGGTGGATGGGAAGTTATTCGACCTGTATATTCTCGCCCGGCACCTCCCCGGGACCTACAGCTTGACAAACTATTGCTGTACAATTCAACCACGAGAACCTCTAACACCTTTACCGCTCAAACCTAGCCTTCTCCTTAACATCTTATATATCCCATAAACACCACCTACCCAAAACCTCAGCACTAAAATCATATTAACCCAAACCCCCCATACACACACGCCCCTAAGACTAAAGGCGCCCAAACAGCCAACGAAACCAACGAAACCACGTCCCCGTAGCTTACAATCCAAAGCGTGGCACTGAAGATGCCAAGATGGCGTCCAATATGAAAGCCGAGGACAAAAGACTTAGCCCTAACCTTACGGTTGGCTCCTGCTAGACCTAGACGTGCAAGTATCTGCGGCCCAGTGTAAATGCCCTAGGCCTCCTGCTAAGACCGAAGGAGCAGGCATCAGGCACACGCTACCAACTGTAGCCCAAGACGCCTTGCTCAGCCACACCCCCACGGGCACTCAGCAGTAATTAACAGTAAGCAAGAAGCGCAAGCTTGACTTAGTCACGGCAACCTTCAGGGTTGGTAAATCTCGTGCCAGCCGCCGCGGTCACACCAGAAACCCAAGCCAACAGTCACACGGCGTAGAGAGTGGACCAGAGCCTGTCAGAATAACTAGGAAACCGAAACACAGCTAAGCTGTCGTAAGCCCGAGATACCCCTAAGGCCAACCTAAAGATGATCCTAGTAAACCTGACTGCGGCCAATGAAGAGACGGGACGCAGCTTGATGCAAGCAAATGTCAATGCGTTGTGCAGAAGCACGAGGTTTTATACGCTTGCAGAAGCTGCGCGTTTTAAACCAATTGCTTCTTGAGGCTAAGCCTTGCATACTAGGCAATCCCTGATTGGTGGTTAACTACCGGCACTTAACAGCAAGGTGTTACCTTTCCTTGGCGCCATCCGTCTCCCACTCCCCTGTGCTCTGTAACCATGCCCCATCATGTTGTTAATTGTTGTCTAGACAAGCTCGAGCACACTCCCCTCAGCTGACCGATTGCCACGCGTGGTCCTAGTTTCCAGCCCGCTCCTGCACCTCCCCCTTCCTGTTGCACAAAAGAACCTTTGAAAGCGAACGAGGAAAAACAAGGCCTAAGCAACAGAACAAATAAAAAACCAACCAGGACATATTATCACTGTCAAAATAACCCACTGCCTTTGTTCCGTACAATTCTACAATTTCCCCTTTTTGTTTTTGAACAGCTAGTACCAGGTTTGCCATGTTCCGCAGGGCCCTTGCAAACATGACAGCAACCAAGGTAATAGCAAACAAACAACACTGCCAATCGAGTGAATGGATGCCAGAAAAGGCTGAAATTTTCTCAGATTTTGATAACATGTTGCTGCAGTGGGGCGCCTAAAATCCACGCAGCACATACCATCAAAATCCTCACAGCCACGTCCTTGAACCAACAACAAAAAGCCGCGGCAATTTTGACTCACATGCTTAACTGCCTACCAAACAAGGTGATTGAACTCTTTAATGCTTTCCCTGCTGTTACTCTGCATAAGAGAAGAAGCGCTGCGACACGTTCCCATCCTAGCCTCCTACTACATTAGCATCTACAGAAAGACAATGCTCGACATGCAAAGTGTAAACAACATCACCTTCTTTTGGATTAACGTTATACGTAGGCGGAAGGGCACACCAAACAAGAACCGTTTCCGTCAAAAAGTTCGAAACATAGCATGCCTTCTCTGAACATACCTCTGGGGTCATCCCCTTCATTCCCTCCTTTTGATGCAAAGAGAGACACTTTACCCTAACAGAGAAGCCCCTGTTTACATCTCTGAGCCAGGACACAAGCCGCAGCTGTGCGCGCCACCAGGCTCAGGGCAGAAACCACTCCTGTAGTTACCTAACTATATATCTCGACAAGCGTGCAGACACCTATTAAACACTAAATAACCATGTTTATCGTTCCTGTTCTCCTTCGTAATACCTAGTTGTTCTCTCATTATGAATCCTCCCTTCCCCTTATCAGTGTCAATGGAATCATCGTTCCATGGACAATGAGTCGTCCCGTTCCCCCGCTGGGTCCGAGAGTATTACCTCTGTTCAGTGGCTTGATCCAGGGTGATAGTGCTCGTTCTAGGCGCTGTAAAAAGCGAAATCTATATCCTATGTCCTGATTTTGGGTATCTAACATTAATGCAAAACAGTAATCCTCACACAGTTTTTATTTCATTCTGTAGCGTCGGTGTCGCTATCAGCTGCCTGCGGTAAAGGTTCACGGAAAGGTCTTACATTCTTCGCTGGGATCCATCTAGGTCCTTTTTCTGTAGAGACACAAGCATAACCTTTTCCCCGTGTAACAAGAGGATATGGTCCCATAATTTTACCTGTTTCTGCATCTCGGACCGATACCGGGCCTTTAACCCGTGCCTCGACGGAGGTAGCTGCAGTGAAACGTCGACCTATCGGTGGGTCGTTATCTATTCAAGAACAATTCAAAAAATTAAAAACATACAACGCTTTCTGTAACCGTTCCTCGGGAATAGCCATGCCCATTCCCCCTTTTTGTTGTTGTCATAAACGTTTCAGAGACCGATGAGACCCTTCAATGAGAGATCGACCGGTGGGGGAATGAGCAATGCCGGTAATATGAGTTCTACCCCATAGGGCAAAAGAGGTTTTTACAGTTGTTGAAACGTAAAGATAAAGACCGACAACGGTCCAGCTTAAGGGAATACCTAAAGCAGCAAAAGCACGCATTAAATGTCTACGAACAGCTCGTGCCTTTTCTCCTGTGTGACACGAGGCAACCAAGGCACCTGAAAATGTATCAATGGAAGAGTGGATATATTTAAGGCTACCAAATTCAGAATCATGCGTGACATCTGTTTGCCATAACGGTAGGCTTTGTAATCCTCTAGGATTAACTCCTGCAGCAACTGATGGGAAAGAATGTTTTTGACAATCGGGACAGACAGCAATAATACTTGATGCTTGTTGAGCAGCAAGGCCAAACTGTCGCTTAAGAGCTCCAGCGTTTCGATGGAAAAAAAGAGTGACTTCGCTTAGCGTGTGCAATACGGTCTGGCAGTACTTGAACTGGTCACGGCAATAGGTCAGCTCGTCGATTGCCTTCTGCAAGAAAACCAGGTAGCGAGGTATGAGACCTAATATGCATAACAAAATAAGGCGCAGATCGAGAGTCCAAAAGGAAAATAAGTTACTGTAACAGTGTAAAGAGTTGTGAATGCGAAACACTCCGCAGCACAGAAGCTTCAGCTTGTGGAACAATACCTGCAACATAAGCAGAATCAGTAACAAGGTGGAGTGGTACATTCCATTCTCGGAAAACACGAACAACTGCATTCAGTTCTCCTGTTTGAGGTGAACCGGAGACCGTCTCTATGTCCGAATCCCATTGCCTCCGTTGATCATCCCACCACAGAAGAACAGATTTATGCGATTGGCCCGATCCATCTGTAAACACAGTAAGCGCCGGTAAGGGTTGTTCGCTTCTTCTGGGTTTTAACATCAGACGAAAATCAACGTTAAACAGTTTGTGTGAAGGTGGATGGGAAGTTATTCGACCTGTATATTCTCGCCCGGCACCTCCCCGGGACCTACAGCTTGACAAACTATTGCTGTACAATTCAACCACGAGAACCTCTAACACCTTTACCGCTCAAACCTAGCCTTCTCCTTAACATCTTATATATCCCATAAACACCACCTACCCAAAACCTCAGCACTAAAATCATATTAACCCAAACCCCCCATACACACACGCCCCTAAGACTATAGGCGCCCAAACAGCCAACGAAACCAACGAAACCACGTCCCCGTAGCTTACAATCCAAAGCGTGGCACTGAAGATGCCAAGATGGCGTCCAATATGAAAGCCGAGGACAAAAGACTTAGCCCTAACCTTACGGTTGGCTCCTGCTAGACCTAGACGTGCAAGTATCTGCGGCCCAGTGTAAATGCCCTAGGCCTCCTGCTAAGACCGAAGGAGCAGGCATCAGGCACACGCTACCAACTGCAGCCCAAGACGCCTTGCTCAGCCACACCCCCACGGGCACTCAGCAGTAATTAACAGTAAGCAAGAAGCGCAAGCTTGACTTAGTCACGGCAACCTTCAGGGTTGGTAAATCTCGTGCCAGCCGCCGCGGTCACACCAGAAACCCAAGCCAACAGTCACACGGCGTAGAGAGCGGACCAGAGCCTGTCAGAATAACTAGGAAACCGAAACACAGCTAAGCTGTCGTAAGCCCGAGATACCCCTAAGGCCAACCTAAAGATGATCCTAGTAAACCTGACTGCGGCCAATGAAGAGACGGGACGCAGCTTGATGCAAGCAAATGTCAATGCGTTGTGCAGAAGCACGAGGTTTTATACGCTTGCAGAAGCTGCGCGTTTTAAACCAATTGCTTCTTGAGGCTAAGCCTTGCATACTAGGCAATCCCTGATTGGTGGTTAACTACCGGCACTTAACAGCAAGGTGTTACCTTTCCTTGGCGCCATCCGTCTCCCACTCCCCTGTGCTCTGTAACCATGCCCCATCATGTTGTTAATTGTTGTCTAGACAAGCTCGAGCACACTCCCCTCAGCTGACCGATTGCCACGCGTGGTCCTAGTTTCCAGCCCGCTCCTGCACCTCCCCCTTCCTGTTGCACAAAAGAACCTTTGAAAGCGAACGAGGAAAAACAAGGCCTAAGCAACAGAACAAATAAAAAACCAACCAGGACATATTATCACTGTCAAAATAACCCACTGCCTTTGTTCCGTACAATTCTACAATTTCCCCTTTTTGTTTTTGAACAGCTAGTACCAGGTTTGCCATGTTCCGCAGGGCCCTTGCAAACATGACAGCAACCAAGGTAATAGCAAACAAACAACACTGCCAATCGAGTGAATGGATGCCAGAAAAGGCTGAAATTTTCTCAGATTTTGATAACATGTTGCTGCAGTGGGGCGCCTAAAATCCACGCAGCACATACCATCAAAATCCTCACAGCCACGTCCTTGAACCAACAACAAAAAGCCGCGGCAATTTTGACTCACATGCTTAACTGCCTACCAAACAAGGTGATTGAACTCTTTAATGCTTTCCCTGCTGTTACTCTGCATAAGAGAAGAAGCGCTGCGACACGTTCCCATCCTAGCCTCCTACTACATTAGCATCTACAGAAAGACAATGCTCGACATGCAAAGTGTAAACAACATCACCTTCTTTTGGATTAACGTTATACGTAGGCGGAAGGGCACACCAAACAAGAACCGTTTCCGTCAAAAAGTTCGAAACATAGCATGCCTTCTCTGAACATACCTCTGGGGTCATCCCCTTCATTCCCTCCTTTTGATGCAAAGAGAGACACTTTACCCTAACAGAGAAGCCCCTGTTTACATCTCTGAGCCAGGACACAAGCCGCAGCTGTGCGCGCCACCAGGCTCAGGGCAGAAACCACTCCTGTAGTTACCTAACTAGATATCTCGACAAGCGTGCAGACACCTATTAAACACTAAATAACCATGTTTATCGTTCCTGTTCTCCTTCGTAATACCTAGTTGTTCTCTCATTATGAATCCTCCCTTCCCCTTATCAGTGTCAATGGAATCATCGTTCCATGGACAATGAGTCGTCCCGTTCCCCCGCTGGGTCCGAGAGTATTACCTCTGTTCAGTGGCTTGATCCAGGGTGATAGTGCTCGTTCTAGGCGCTGTAAAAAGCGAAATCTATATCCTATGTCCTGATTTTGGGTATCTAACATTAATGCAAAACAGTAATCCTCACACAGTTTTTATTTCATTCTGTAGCGTCGGTGTCGCTATCAGCTGCCTGCGGTAAAGGTTCACGGAAAGGTCTTACATTCTTCGCTGGGATCCATCTAGGTCCTTTTTCTGTAGAGACACAAGCATAACCTTTTCCCCGTGTAACAAGAGGATATGGTCCCATAATTTTACCTGTTTCTGCATCTCGGACCGATACCGGGCCTTTAACCCGTGCCTCGACGGAGGTAGCTGCAGTGAAACGTCGACCTATCGGTGGGTCGTTATCTATTCAAGAACAATTCAAAAAATTAAAAACATACAACGCTTTCTGTAACCGTTCCTCGGGAATAGCCATGCCCATTCCCCCTTTTTGTTGTTGTCATAAACGTTTCAGAGACCGATGAGACCCTTCAATGAGAGATCGACCGGTGGGGGAATGAGCAATGCCGGTAATATGAGTTCTACCCCATAGGGCAAAAGAGGTTTTTACAGTTGTTGAAACGTAAAGATAAAGACCGACAACGGTCCAGCTTAAGGGAATACCTAAAGCAGCAAAAGCACGCATTAAATGTCTACGAACAGCTCGTGCCTTTTCTCCTGTGTGACACGAGGCAACCAAGGCACCTGAAAATGTATCAATGGAAGAGTGGATATATTTAAGGCTACCAAATTCAGAATCATGCGTGACATCTGTTTGCCATAACGGTAGGCTTTGTAATCCTCTAGGATTAACTCCTGCAGCAACTGATGGGAAAGAATGTTTTTGACAATCGGGACAGACAGCAATAATACTTGATGCTTGTTGAGCAGCAAGGCCAAACTGTCGCTTAAGAGCTCCAGCGTTTCGATGGAAAAAAAGAGTGCCTTCGCTTAGCGTGTGCAATACGGTCTGGCAGTACTTGAACTGGTCACGGCAATAGGTCAGCTCGTCGATTGCCTTCTGCAAGAAAACCAGGTAGCGAGGTATGAGACCTAATATGCATAACAAAATAAGGCGCAGATCGAGAGTCCAAAAGGAAAATAAGTTCCTGTAACAGGGTAAAGGGTTGTGAATGCGAAACACTCCGCAGCACAGAAGCTTCAGCTCGTGGAACAATACCTGCAACATAAGCAGAATCAGTAACAAGGTGGAGTGGTACATTCCATTCTCGGAAAACACGAACAACTGCATTCAGTTCTCCTGTTTGAGGTGAACCGGAGACCGTCTCTATGTCCGAATCCCATTGCCTCCGTTGATCATCCCACCACAGAAGAACAGATTTATGCGATTGGCCCGATCCATCTGTAAACACAGTAAGCGCCGGTAAGGGTTGTTCGCTTCTTCTGGGTTTTAACATCAGACGAAAATCAACGTTAAACAGTTTGTGTGAAGGTGGATGGGAAGTTATTCGACCTGTATGTTCTCGCCCGGCACCTCCCCGGGACCTACAGCTTGACAAACTATTGCTGTACAATTCAACCACGAGAACCTCTAACACCTTTACCGCTCAAACCTAGCCTTCTCCTTAACATCTTGTATATCCCATAAACACCACCTACCCAAAACCTCAGCACTAAAATCATATTAACCCAAACCCCCCATACACACACGCCCCTAAGACTATAGGCGCCCAAACAGCCAACGAAGCCAACGAAACCAACGAAACCACGTCCCCGTAGCTTACAATCCAAAGCGTGGCACTGAAGATGCCAAGATGGCGTCCAATATGAAAGCCGAGGACAAAAGACTTAGCCCTAACCTTACGGTTGGCTCCTGCTAGACCTAGACGTGCAAGTATCTGCGGCCCAGTGTAAATGCCCTAGGCCTCCTGCTAAGACCGAAGGAGCAGGCATCAGGCACACGCTACCAACTGTAGCCCAAGACGCCTTGCTCAGCCACACCCCCACGGGCACTCAGCAGTAATTAACAGTAAGCAAGAAGCGCAAGCTTGACTTAGTCACGGCAACCTTCAGGGTTGGTAAATCTCGTGCCAGCCGCCGCGGTCACACCAGAAACCCAAGCCAACAGTCACACGGCGTAGAGAGTGGACCAGAGCCTGTCAGAATAACTAGGAAACCGAAACACAACTAAGCTGTCGTAAGCCCGAGATACCCCTAAGGCCAACCTAAAGATGATCCTAGTAAACCTGACTGCGGCCAATGAAGAGACGGGACGCAGCTTGATGCAAGCAAATGTCAATGCGTTGTGCAGAAGCACGAGGTTTTATACGCTTGCAGAAGCTGCGCGTTTTAAACCAATTGCTTCTTGAGGCTAAGCCTTGCATACTAGGCAATCCCTGATTGGTGGTTAACTACCGGCACTTAACAGCAAGGTGTTACCTTTCCTTGGCGCCATCCGTCTCCCACTCCCCTGTGCTCTGTAACCATGCCCCATCATGTTGTTAATTGTTGTCTAGACAAGCTCGAGCACACTCCCCTCAGCTGACCGATTGCCACGCGTGGTCCTAGTTTCCAGCCCGCTCCTGCACCTCCCCCTTCCTGTTGCACAAAAGAACCTTTGAAAGCGAACGAGGAAAAACAAGGCCTAAGCAACAGAACAAATAAAAAACCAACTAAGACATATTATCACTGTCAAAATAACCCACTGCCTTTGTTCCGTACAATTCTACAATTTCCCCTTTTTGTTTTTGAACAGCTAGTACCAGGTTTGCCATGTTCCGCAGGGCCCTTGCAAACATGACAGCAACCAAGGTAATAGCAAACAAACAACACTGCCAATCGAGTGAATGGATGCCAGAAAAGGCTGAAATTTTCTCAGATTTTGATAACATGTTGCTGCAGTGGGGCGCCTAAAATCCACGCAGCACATACCATCAAAATCCTCACAGCCACGTCCTTGAACCAACAACAAAAAGCCGCGGCAATTTTGACTCACATGCTTAACTGCCTACCAAACAAGGTGATTGAACTCTTTAATGCTTTCCCTGCTGTTACTCTGCATAAGAGAAGAAGCGCTGCGACACGTTCCCATCCTAGCCTCCTACTACATTAGCATCTACAGAAAGACAATGCTCGACATGCAAAGTGTAAACAACATCACCTTCTTTTGGATTAACGTTATACGTAGGCGGAAGGGCACACCAAACAAGAACCGTTTCCGTCAAAAAGTTCGAAACATAGCATGCCTTCTCTGAACATACCTCTGGGGTCACCCCCTTCATTCCCTCCTTTTGATGCAAAGAGAGACACTTTACCCTAACAGAGAAGCCCCTGTTTACATCTCTGAGCCAGGACACAAGCCGCAGCTGTGCGCGCCACCAGGCTCAGGGCAGAAACCACTCCTGTAGTTACCTAACTAGATATCTCGACAAGCGTGCAGACACCTATTAAACACTAAATAACCATGTTTATCGTTCCTGTTCTCCTTCGTAATACCTAGTTGTTCTCTCATTATGAATCCTCCCTTCCCCTTATCAGTGTCAATGGAATCATCGTTCCATGGACAATGAGTCGTCCCGTTCCCCCGCTTGGTCCGAGAGTATTACCTCTGTTCAGTGGCTTGATCCAGGGTGATAGTGCTCGTTCTAGGCGCTGTAAAAAGCGAAATCTATATCCTATGTCCTGATTTTGGGTATCTAACATTAATGCAAAACAGTAATCCTCACACAGTTTTTATTTCATTCTGTAGCGTCGGTGTCGCTATCAGCTGCCTGCGGTAAAGGTTCACGGAAAGGTCTTACATTCTTCGCTGGGATCCATCTAGGTCCTTTTTCTGTAGAGACACAAGCATAACCTTTTCCCCGTGTAACAAGAGGATATGGTCCCATAATTTTACCTGTTTCTGCATCTCGGACCGATACCGGGCCTTTAACCCGTGCCTCGACGGAGGTAGCTGCAGTGAAACGTCGACCTATCGGTGGGTCGTTATCTATTCAAGAACAATTCAAAAAATTAAAAACATACAACGCTTTCTGTAACCGTTCCTCGGGAATAGCCATGCCCATTCCCCCTTTTTGTTGTTGTCATAAACGTTTCAGAGACCGATGAGACCCTTCAATGAGAGATCGACCGGTGGGGGAATGAGCAATGCCGGTAATATGAGTTCTACCCCATAGGGCAAAAGAGGTTTTTACAGTTGTTGAAACGTAAAGATAACGACCGATAACGGTCCAGCTTAAGGGAATACCTAAAGCAGCAAAAGCACGCATTAAATGTCTACGAACAGCTCGTGCCTTTTCTCCTGTGTGACACGAGGCAACCAAGGCACCTGAAAATGTATCAATGGAAGAGTGGATATATTTAAGGCTACCAAATTCAGAATCATGCGTGACATCTGTTTGCCATAACGGTAGGCTTTGTAATCCTCTAGGATTAACTCCTGCAGCAACTGATGGGAAAGAATGTTTTTGACAATCGGGACAGACAGCAATAATACTTGATGCTTGTTGAGCAGCAAGGCCAAACTGTCGCTTAAGAGCTCCAGCGTTTCGATGGAAAAAAAGAGTGCCTTCGCTTAGCTTGTGCAATACGGTCTGGCAGTACTTGAACTGGTCACGGCAATAGGTCAGCTCGTCGATTGCCTTCTGCAAGAAAACCAGGTAGCGAGGTATGAGACCTAATATGCATAACAAAATAAGGCGCAGATCGAGAGTCCAAAAGGAAAATAAGTTCCTGTAACAGGGTAAAGGGTTGTGAATGCGAAACACTCCGCAGCACAGAAGCTTCAGCTCGTGGAACAATACCTGCAACATAAGCAGAATCAGTAACAAGGTGGAGTGGTACATTCCATTCTCGGAAAACACGAACAACTGCATTCAGTTCTCCTGGTTGAGGTGAACCGGAGACCGTCTCTATGTCCGAATCCCATTGTCTCCGTTGAAAACCTTAGGAAGACAGGAATTGAACCTGCACAGAAGAGATCAAAGCGCTCCATACTCCCCTTATATTACTTCCCAGTAGGGTCAGCTAAACAAAAGCTATCGGGCCCATACCCCGAAAATGATGGTTTAACCTCTTCCTCTACTAAATGAGCCCCGTCACAAAACTAACGTTCTCCTTAAGCCTTCTACTAGGAACAACCATCACAATTTCAAGCAACCACTGACTGCTAGCCTGGCCTGGACTAGAAATCAACACCCTTGCCATTATCCCCTTCCTTTCAAAATCACACCACCCTCGAGCTATGGAAGCTGCAATCAAATACTTTCTCGTCCAAGCAACCGCCTCCGCATTAATCCTCTTCTCAAGCGCAATCAACGCACAGTTCACCGGACAATGAGACATTCCGCGACTAAGCCACCCAACAGCCTCCCTACTACTAACTACAGCAGTCGCAATAAAACTAGGCCTAGTACCCTTTCACTCCTGATGTCCAGAGGTCATACAAGGCTCACCTATAACCACTGCCCTACTCGTCTCTACATGAATAAAACTCCCCCCACTCACTCTTCTTTTCTTAACTGCCCCCTCACTGAACCCACTCCTACTGACAACCGTGGCCATTGCATCCGCAGCCATCGGAGGGCGAACAGGACTTAACCAAACACAAATCCGAAAAGTCCTAGCTTTCTCATCGATCGCCCACCTAGGCTGAATAACCATCATCCTCATATACAACCCCAAGCTAACATTAATAACCTTCTACCCATACTCCTTAAGAACCGCCTCCATTTTCTTAGCCCTCAACACAACCAACTCCTCAAAACTATCCACAATAATAACCTCCTGAACAAAAATACCATCACTAAACGCATCCTTGACGCTAGCACTACTATCCCTAGCCGGCCTGCCCCCACTCCCTGGCTTTTTACCAAAATGACTCATTATCCAGGAACTAACTAAGCAAGAGATATCAACCGCAGCCATAATTATTTCAATACTCTCCCTACTAGGTTTATTTTTCTACCTATGCCTTGCATATTGCTCCACACTCCCACCAAACTCTACAAGCTTCATAAAACAATGATACAATAACAAATCCACAGGCACACCAATTGCTACCTTAATTTCTCTGTCAGTCCTCCTTCTCCCCCCTTCTCCCGCAATCCTGACCGTTACCTAAGAAACTTAGGATCCCCTGCCTACCAAACCGAAGGCCTTCAAAGCCTTAACTAAGAGTTAAATCCTCTTAGTTTCTGCCCACACCACTAAGGCCCGCAGGACACTAAACCTGCACCATCTAAATGCAACGCAGATACTCTAATTCAGCTAGGGCCTCCACGATAAGCCTAGACAGACGGGCCTCGATCCCATAAACTTCTAATTAACAGCTAGACGCTCAAACCAACGAGCTTCTGTCTACCAGACTCCGGCACACTCTCAGCGTACATCAATGAGTTTGCAACTCAACATGAACTTCACCACAGAGTCGATAAGAAGAGGAATTCAACCTCTGTAAAAAGGACTACAGCCTAACGCCTAAACACTCAGCCACCTGACCCGTGACCTTCATCAACCGATGACTAGTTTCAACAAACCACAATGACATCGGCACCCTATACCTACTCTTCGGAGCATGGGCAGGCATAGCCGAGTACCGCCCTCAGCCTCCTTATTCGAGCAGAACTTGGCCAACCAGGAACTCTCCTAGGAGACGACCAAATCTACAATGTCATCATCACCGCCCATGCCTTCGTAAGAATCTTCTTCACAGTTATAGCCATTATAATCGAAGGGTTTGGAAACTGACTAGTCCCCCTTATAACTGGAGCCCCAGACATAGCATTCCCCCGCATAAACAACATCGGTTTCTGAACTACTTCCTCCGTCCTTCCTACTGCTCCTAGCGTCCTCCACAGTAGAAGCTGAAGTCGGAACAGGATGAACCATATACCCTACAATACCCTAGTCCATAGTTTCTCACACTGTCTGACCTTTACATTGGGCTTAACATAAATCTTAATAAACAATACCCTAGCCCATAGTTTCTCACAATCCCCCCTTTTTCTTTTTATCCTATTATTGTTTATTAGACGCTACTTTCATTCTCGGCACTGCGAACAAACCTTTTTCCACAATCCCAACATTTATCATAACACTCACAAGGTAATACCTCACAATTACAATAGGCATAGTTCTCACGTGGCATAATGCATTCGCAACAATCTTCATCCTCATTAATCGATACACTCTTATACTTTGCCCCAGCCCTCGTAGTTAAAATAAGCAATTGAGCTATGTCAAACCGTTCTTTAATAAAATGTAAAATATAGCGTAATATACAAGGCCCAAATATCAGTCCTAGAATCAACATAATAAGTGGTCCTGCTAAAGCAGACAACAAAGTGGTTAGCCAAGGTGAGATATTAAACCAGTTTTCATACCATGACCTGCCCGCCTCAAGACTCTTTTTACGTTGTTCCAACCTTTTCCGGAGTTCAGACATGGCATCCAGGACTACTCCCGTATGGTCAGCAAAAGAACAACGTTCCTCTTTGAGAGCTACACATAACCCTCCTTCTTTTAAGAACAATAGATCTAATCCTCTTCTATTTTGCAGCACTACTTCTGATAAAGACTTCACTGAAGTGGCTAAATTTTTAATAGATTGTTCTATTCTTGTTAAATCCTCATTTACAGCCATCTGCAAACTTTGTAATTCCTGACCTTTTACTAGGGAGGCTATGCCTGTACCTGCTCCAACTCCGCCCGCTATCAGCAGTGTAGCTAGGGTTACCACTGTAATTGGCTCTCGTTTTTGCCTATTCAGGTCTCCTTCAAAGTGGCGTAACACCTCCTCAGAGGTGTGATAGATCAGACGAGGAACAATAATCACCTGTACGCAAAACTGAGATTGATTAAACACGTTTAGGGATAGGCAAGGCGTTACTCCGAAGTCTGAACAAACCCATTTAGCTCCTGGTGTCGGGATAGCCCATTTGTCATTTTGATTCTTGTGTTTCTTTATGTTAGCTTTAGTGATTGTTTGATTACACAAGGGCTGATATTGTTCGGGCACTGTACCTATACATTTTCCTTGACCTGTTAGCAATTGAATAGTAATTCCTTGCGTATGGTTCCTCTGGTCATCCCATGGGCATTCTTGTGGGTTTGAACCACTAGACCATTGAATCCTATCTGGTATTCCGATTGCCTCAAAATATGGGGGTCTAACATTGTAACATAACCAGCACTCCTTAGTTAAATTTGGTTTGCTTTCATTAAGGGTATGATAAGAGGCTTGCATTAAATCCCATAAGGGGTCTTTAGACTCTGACACTCCTGAATCCCTAACTAAAGAGAACTCAGTCACCGTGTCATTAGTTGTTTTATCTGTTACTGATAGGGAGTTTGGACGAGTGGCTGTAACACTTGTGGGGACAATCTTTTTCTTAGGGAAAGTGGGTGAATTCAATACTTTATTCGGCCCAACAGGGAGTGAATCATATGGTATTTTAATTTTTCTTATGAGAAAGTGCCCTCCCCAATCCTTAGGAATTCCTGCATAGACACGTATTCCCCATGTTCGTCCTACTAACATGTTCGTCTTCTAGGGGATGCAATACTTGAAATTTGATGTGGGTACAGACTTTTTTGTTACGTGGAGCTACATAATCCACGTCGCGCAGACCTGTAAGATCTACACCCGTTTGTTCAGGTACACATCCGTTAGGAGTCCAGGTTGCTTTTATATATTTATCAGGAGCCTTTACTGTCCAGCCCGAGGCTATTGTCTCACATCCCCAATAACCACAATAATAGTGTCCGGGATAATTACAGTAAGGCTGTCCAGAGGCCGGGCATAAATAAAATGGAGGTCCTTTTTCACAAGGTATTGGTACTAAATTACAAAGTTTCACTACACATTCAGGTGGCCCTGGGTTGCTAAAAGTGGCTATTGTTTTCGTTCCTTCCCAAGATATTAGTTCCCACTTAAACGGTTCATGTGGGTTTCCCCCTTTTGCTTGGGTTATTATCAATAGCACAATTAATGGTATACCAGGAAAAAGGGTGTTTGTTAATTTTGTTAATTTAAGTATATTCTTACCAGTCCTGGGGAAGTTCGGCCATGGCTGCTTTTGCATCCCATTTTTCTGGCTCTTTTCTCCACGGTTTGTTTCTCCTCTGCCTCGCCCGTCGACTCGGTTGCTTCGAGCCACGGGGTGTACCATCTTCTCGGCAGCAAGGGAATTCTTCAGGAGAATAGCTGTTGCGGGCTTTTTGCCTGTTTACATAGGCTTCCTACTTCGCAGCTTTAATTAATGGGGCCGAGCAAGACACGGTTAGTACTTCCCTCCTGCACTTTATAGCCAAGATTTCAGCTACAAAGGGGACTGGTTCGGTGGAGTGGTAACAATAATATTGAGGGTTTATTCCTTTGGCAAAAATTTCCCACCACTCATGGGATTCTCGAATAATTTCTTGTTTAGACTCTAATTGTTTTAATTTCCACTCCGTAAGAGTTCTTTGAATTTTCCAACACTGTGTGCAAACTCCTATTGGAGGGTATCCATATTCACAGTGTGTCCACCATTTATTCTGGCATACCTTACACCTGAAACAAGCAAATGGATAACAATTGCAGTTCAAATTATTACATCTAATTCATATATCTAGAGTGCATACATTATTTGCATCAGCATATCTTCTTATACTTGATATTGTGTGGTTGCATAAGTTTAGCAATTTCCTTCAACACACTTTGTACGCTTCCATATATAATAGATAAAAAAAGAAATAATTATAGCAAATATAAACAACAATACACACTTTATACCAAAAGGTAATGCGGCAAAATAATCAAATAAAGTCTCTATCATTACGTTATCTTTTCAGGGTTATCTTGGTGTCACCTGGAGTACTGATTACTTTCCAGTGGGGTCTCGTCACTGGGCCTTTAATGCGACTAGCATGAGTCCATCCACGCTCAGCAGTCCGGACAGCCGTTTCTGTTGTAAGCAGAACAAGATAAGGTCCCTCCCAATTGGGTTTTAGGGTTTCTTCTTTCCACGTTTTAACCAATACCCAGTCCCCAGGTTTAAGAGTATGAATGTTTAAGTCCAACGGTGGTCGTTGTACAATCAGTCCATGTTCCCAAAGCTTGTTACGATGTTCTGCTAATCGTGAAACGTATTCATTAATCACACGGTCTCGAATTAAAACATTTGTTTGTGGACTTTCAATTCTATAGGACATTCCATACACCATTTCAAACGCTGATATTCCTACATCTGCTCGGGGTCTGGTTCTGAGAATGAATAGCGCCATGGGTAGGCACTTAATCCATGATAATTTGGTTTCTATCCTTAATTTAGTCAAAATAGTTTTGATTTCTCCATTCATCCTTTCAACTTTTCCCCAACTTTGTGGATGCCATGGCGTATGGTATTCCCACTTAATACCCAAGCTTTCTGTTAGATCTCTAACAATTTTTGACACAAAGTGTGTTCCTCTGTCCGAGTCGATTACTTCAGGTACTCCATATCGAGGTATAATGTGTTCAAGTAACACTTTAGTAACTTGGTTAGCAGTTGCCTTGGAGGTAGGAAAAGCCTCAACATAATGTGTTAAATGATCCACCATTACTAATAAATATTTGTAACGCCCTACCCTGGGTAGCTCAGTAAAATCCACTTGTATGTGTGAGAAAGGTCTGTATGCTGGGGAACGTCCTCCAAGAGGCTTTTGTCTCATGTTGTTTCGATTAACCTTTTGACAGGTCTCGCAGGCTGCCGTGACTGTCTTTGCTATGTTATATACGCCTATACAGGCAAACTGTTGATTGAAATGATCAACTAACGCCTGGGTTCCCCAGTGTGTTTTACTATGTATTTTTGAAAATATTTCAAGTGCTATGCCCTTCGGCAAAACTTCTCTCCCATCTGGCAATATGTACTTACCATCCTGTTCCTTAGCTCCCATTTGTTCTCGTTTTTCCTTTTCTGCAGACTCAAACCTCAAATTTTTACTAACAGGTATTTGTTGTATAGTTAAAATCGTACTATAATTGCCTGCCACTCGTTTTGCTTCTGTATCAGCTGCATTATTTCCCCTAACTTGGTAACTCGTACCTCGCTGGTGTCCCTTTATATGTACAACTGCTATTTTATTCGGCATTTTTAATGCCTCCAGAACTCGCCGAATTAATTCCGGGCGTATCAGTTCTTTTCCCTGTGAGTTAACGAATCCTCTGTCTTCCCATATTTTCCCAAAAGTGTGCACTACTCCGAACGCATAGCGTGAGTCTGTATATATAGTTCCATCCTTTCCCTTCAGTGACACTAATGCTTTCCACAATGCATACAGCTCACAGGCTTGAGCCGACCAGCTGGCACTCAGGGGGCCCGATTCTATTGTCTTAAATTCTCTTTTTTCCAACTTAACGATGGCATATCCGGACAATCGTTTACCTTCCACTATTCGTGATGACCCATCTGTAAATAATACTTCTCCACATTGTAGTTCTTCTTCTTCTAAGTCTGGCCTAATGCGTGTCTGCTGTTCAATTGTTTGAAAACAATTGTGCAATAGTTCATTACCTTCTCCTGGGTACAAAAATTCAGCGGGGTTAACTGCTCCAATAGTTTTCAAAGATAGTTTAGGGGATTCTATAAGTATTCCCTCATACTTTAATAATCGGCTATCTGTAAGCCATTTTTCTGCTTTTTGTTGTAACACTCCCCTGATATTATGAGGCGCATATAAGACAACTTCTCCATTAAAGGTAATGCGATTCGTTTCCTCAAGTAATAAGGCAGCAGCAACAATGATTTGTAAACAACTCGGCCAACCCCTGCTCACAGGGTCCAACAGCTTTGATAAGTATGCCACCGGTTTCTTTTGTCCGGCCCATTCCTGAGTTAATACTCCGAATGCCGTTCCTTCATATATGTTAACAAATAAATGGAATGGCCGCTTTAAATCTGGGAGGCTTAAAACCGGTGCTTGGCTTAGCTCCCTTTTGAGACTGGCAAACTGCTCTTGATCCTGAGGGGTCCACTTGGGCATTTTGTCTTTAGACAGTTGTTCATATAAGAATTTAACTTTAAAGCTGTAGTTCTCTATCCGTTGCCTACAATACCCAAATAGCCCTAATGCCTGCCGAATTTGCCTCTTAGTGACAGGCATAGGTAATTCCAGAATTCCTTTAATGCGCTCTGGATCCAATATCTTCTTGCCGTTAAACAAATAATGCCCCAAATATTTCACTTTTTCCTCCACAAATTGTAACTTTTCTTGTGATACCCGTAGTCCCTTTTGTGCAAGAAAGTTTAGGAGCCGAATGCTTTCTTTTCTTACATCCTCCTTATTATTCCCTGCTATGAGCAGATCATCTACATACTGTAACAGCACGTTTCCCGTTTGTACCTGGTATTCTTTTAAGAGCTCTTCCAGGGCCTGTCCAAACAGATTAGGGGACTCAGTGAACCCTTGGGGGAGCACGGTCCATCTCAATTGCTGTTTACGGCCTGTCTCTATGTCTTCCCATTCAAAGGCAAAATAATCACGGCATTCTTCTGCCAGTGGACAGGCCCAAAAGGCATCCTTTAAATCAGCCACACTATACCAGGAGTTATGGGGTCCTAGCTTGCTTAGCAGTGTGTATGGATTTGCTACTACAGGGAACCGGGCAATAGTTCTTTTGTTTATTTCCCTTAGATCATGTACGAGCCGATATTTCCCATTTGGTTTCTTCACAGGCAGAATGGGGGTGTTAAAGGGTGACATACAAGGCTCTAAGATTCCTTGTGCTAACAATCGATCGATTTCTGGTTTTAATCCCCTCCGTCCTTCTAGGGATATGGGATATTGCCTTACCCTCACAGGTATGTGGGGTTCGGAAATTTGGATTTTAATCGGTGGGATTTCCAGGCTACTAATTGTGTCCGGAGAGTACCAGACACCGGGGTTAATTTGTTTTTGATCATCCACGGTCAAAGGATAAGCAGACACTGTTAGCTCTTGATTTTTCACTTTAATTTCTAATTGCAATTCAACAATTAAATCTCGTCCTAACAGATTAAATTCTGCTTCAGGGACGAGCAAGAGTTCACCCATTCCAAATTTATTTTCAGTTTCGAATACCACATTTTTGATTTTGCTTACTTTAAAGGGTTCTCCTTTTGCCCCAATTACTTGTACTTTTTCAGGGGAAACTTTACATCCCTCAGGTATTTGCTTAATAGTTGATTTCTCAGCCCCAGTGTCTACTAAAAAGGTGAACTCTTGTTTATGGGGACCTATTTTTAATTTTATCAAGGGCTCATGATGACTCCGGTCCCCTAAGATATAGAGCCCCTGACTCTCCTAATCCGTTTTCAATATTTCCTCATCCCTGATCCTTTCTCTGCAATTCTGTTTTATATGTCCCCTTTTTCCACAGTAAAAACAACATCTCTGTTCCTTCTTCACTACTACGTTCCCTTGTTTCGTTCCAGCAGATCTGTGTTCACCAGTTTGCCCTTTGCGATCCTCTCTGACTGCTGCTACCATCATTTTTACTTGTCGCTTGCTGCTCTCTTCTTCCCGCCTTACGTAGACTTTCTGAGCTTCCCTCAATAATTCATCCAAGCCTCTATTCTGCCAGTCTTCTAACTTTTCAATCTTCTTTCTGATATCTTCCCATGATTTTGCCACAAACTGAGTTTTGAGGAGCGCTTGCCCTAAAGGGTCGTCTGGATTTACCCCAGAGTACAGCTGAAGGGCTTTCCTCAGTCGTTCCAGCCACTCAGTAGGGCTTTCATCTTTCTTTTGCATTTCATTAAATGCTTTATTGATATTCTGGCCACGGGGTACTGCTTCCCTAATCCCCTGGATTACTATAGTTCTCAGGTCCTGCATATGAGTTCTATGCACTGGATCCTGATTATCCCAATGAGGTCTTTGGAGTGGCCATTTAATATCTGCTTGGGGTCCCTGGGCATGCTGAGCATCCCACAGTCTCATTCCTGCTCGTCTAATCATATCTCTTTCCTCGGTAGTAAATAATTGACCAAGGATAGATTGCATCTCATCCCAAGTATAAAGGTTTGGTCCCAAAAATGGATTTAATCTTTCTGCCACTCCGAGTGGGTCTTCAATTAAGTTTCCCATCTCGGTTCTTTTAAAATCTCGTAGGTCAGCCGAGTTTAGGGGTACGGAAATATATCCGATCACAGGTTGAGGTCCCCCCATGGGTATTTCCCTTAGGGGGTACATTTGAGCTGCCCCTTTCTGACTTCTAGTTATGCGTCTAGGAAGAGGGGGAGACCCTTGTTCCGACTCTGGTGGGGGAGTGGGCGCTCTGGGGACCTCTGCGGGAGCAGGAGGAGGAATGTAAGGAGGGGGGGTTAGAAGGGTTTCGTCCAACTCTTCCTGCTTTTTCTTTTGTTTAGTTTTCATTTCATTCAGTGGGTAAAGTCTAGCTCCCGGTCTTTCTAGCCACACTTCCGCATATCGACTCTCCTCCGGGTTAAGGGGTTTTTTATTATTAACCCAGAGGTTTAATTGCTGTCTTACCCAATCTTCTTCTGACCCATAGACTGGCCAAAAGACATTTTTAGAAATCTTCTTCCCTCCCCATATCTTAGTACAATATTCTATCATCTTCTGCTTATCTTTCCCTAGGGTTCCAAGGAAATATCTCCAATTGTCTAAGATATATGCCAGAGGGGTGTTCTTAGGTACAGTGGGTACCCTTCCCATGGGAGTCGAAGGCTTGCTGCCCTTCGCCCCCATCTTCTGGAATATCCACAAACATACACTCACTCGCTCCCCTTGTTCCTGGCCCAGTCCCTCGCGGGAGATGGGAAACGCAGTACTTAAGAGTCCGCACTCGCTTGGTTCAGTATATCGAACCTCTCACTCGTTATATCCCAGGAAACCCAATCCCGCCCGAACGGCAAACCCGCAAACAAATTCGCAATATACTTACGCGTCCTGCGTCTTCGTCCGGACTCCCGTGCACAGAATTTTTATGGGATTTTACTGGTTTCTCCTTTGCTCATTATTCTAGAATTTAGGTTCGTCGGTAAGGTTGGAGTAAGCTGTTGGTCGCGGGGCCGCGAAATGTCGCGGGGCGCCTCCCCGGAGGACCAAAGCCCACCGTTCCTTATCCGAGTCACGGCACCAGAAATTGTTATAAATTGAGACCACAACGGATCATAATCCAATTAAAATTTTATTAATTATAGCAAGTAGAATATGAGCAAAAACAGCGCTGGACGACAGGGGAGTCTGCGCTCCGCCCACTGCCGTCCTGAGCAGTTCAAACAGTCCCTTTTTATACATCTTTACTCCCGTGTTCATGAGGTAGTGGAGGTACTCTGCGCATGCTTCAGTTGTTGTTAGGGGGTCGTTTTCTGCCTTCTGGTGGTCGTTGAGGCCGAAGTAAGAAGTCTTCCTCCTTTGTCCCATAGTTGACCCCTCACTCATATGTCCTTATATGGGGTAGTTTGTCCTGTTTCTGTCGGTTCCTGGACATCTGGTGGTTATCTTATCTTGCACAAGCGGTATCTTGTGGCTGTTTATATCTTTTGCTGTCTGACCTTTACATTGGGCCTAACATAAATCTTTATAAACAATACCCTAGTCCATAGTTTCTCACACTGTCTGACCTTTACATTGGGCTTAACATAAATCTTAATAAACAATACCCTAGTCCATAGTTTCTCACATTCCCCAAACAGTATCACATTTAGAGCAGAGGATAATCGTTCCTTTCTACCCCAAACTCTTGGCTGGGGACACGTTGCAGTGCTATCAAACTAGCAGACCGCAACAAGGCTTTAGCGTTGGCCATATTCTACTGCCGGTGCTGTAGCACCTTCCTCCAGAGGCCAGACCACACTGCTCCTCCTCCAGCTGACACCCTCTCCCACAAGCCACAGGGCTATTTAACCCCTTAGCGGGAACCAGCTACACCTGCACATCGCCCATGTCAATCAACCCACTGCCTCTGAGGCAAGGCCACAGCTGCGTGTTATCAATGCTAATCAACCCACCGCCTTCATTCCTCTACAGGGACAAGCTCACCAAGCACATTTCCACCACCCACAACTGGCTGCTAAAATGTCATTCGCACAGAGCAACGTGTGGAAAAAAAAAAAAAAAAAAAAAATCCTCCAGGACACATCAAAGTAATTCCACTACTGTTCAGGCTCCCAAGGTACTTTCACCCGTTCAAGCCATCGCAAGGCCTGACGGCCCATTTCTCTCCTTGTACCACCACCCCTCCAGAAAAGCAGAGGAAATGTGATGGAGACAGCACACTGGGTGAGCTACAGAGCCCCTGATACCATCTACTAAACACGAAGAGTGTGAGCATGGGAAGGACTAGAAAGGCACTCCACTTACCGTTTAGCTGCTTTCTTGCCAATGAGGTGTCGGTGGAATTGGTGGTCAGCCTTGATTATTGCGTAATCCGTCCCGTGGATCTAAAAAGAATTATATCTTTTATATCTATCTATATATGTATGGATGTACATTATTTTATATTATAATATATAGGGCCAGGTAGGACAGGCCACCGCTTCTGTCTCGTGCCCTAAGTAACTGCCTACTGCCACTATTGGCACTGACTCACCAGCGGTCAGCTACAAGCACTTCTGCTCTTCAGCAGAGCACAAGCATTCCTCTGCTTTGAGAAGAGAGCATTGTGCTCATGAAACATTGAAAAGACTCACTTCTACGCCTCTCCAGCTATAACCAAGAGAATCCTTCCTTCTCCGCACCAAAAAAAATAATGCTGACTTTTCAAGGATGCTATGGATGAGTTTCATAACCAAGGGGTGTCATCCACCTGGCCACACAATTTGTCTCCTGCAAGTTCGATTAAGCATGCCAAGACATCCTATGGATGTGACAAACACCTCATCACCTCTGCTCTGTTGCCCCTTCTTCCCCCAGTTCCTGTTCTCCTTCATAATACCTAGTTGTTCTCTCATTATGAATCCTCCCTTCCCCTTATCAGTGTCAATGGAATCATCGTTCCATGGACAATGAGTCGTCCCTTTCCCCCGCTTGGTCCGAGAGTATTACCTCTGTTCAGTGGCTTGATCCAGGGTGATAGTGCTCGTTCTAGGCGCTGTAAAAAGCGAAATCTATATCCTATGTCCTGATTTTGGGTATCTAACATGAATGCAAAACAGTAATCCTCACACAGTTTTTATTTCATTCTGTAGCGTCGGTGTCGCTATCAGCTGCCTGCGGTAAAGGTTCACGGGAAGGTCTTACATTCTTCGCTGGGATCCATCGAGGTCCTTTTTCTGTAGAGACACAAGCATAACCTTTTCCCCGTGTAACAAGAGGATATGGTCCCATAATTTTACCTGTTTCTGCATCTCGGACCGATACCGGGCCTTTAACCCGTGCCTCGACGGAGGTAGCTGCAGTGAAACGTCGACCTATCGGTGGGTCGTTATCTATTCAAGAACAATTCAAAAAATTAAAAACATACAACGCTTTCTGTAACCGTTCCTCGGGAATAGCCATGCCCATTCCCCCTTTTTGTTGTTGTCATAAACGTTTCAGAGACCGATGAGACCCTTCAATGAGAGATCGACCGGTGGGGGAATGAGCAATGCCGGTAATGTGAGTTCTACCCCATAGGGCAAAAGAGGTTTTTACAGTTGTTGAAACGTAAAGATAAAGACCGACAACGGTCCAGCTTAAGGGAATACCTAAAGCAGCAAAAGCACGCATTAAATGTCTACGAACAGCTCGTGCCTTTTCTCCTGTGTGACACGAGGCAACCAAGGCACCTGAAAATGTATCAATGGAAGAGTGGATATATTTAAGGCTACCAAATTCAGAATCATGCGTGACATCTGTTTGCCATAACGGTAGGCTTTGTAATCCTCTAGGATTAGCTCCTGCAGCAACTGATGGGAAAGAATGTTTTTGACAATCGGGACAGACAGCAATAATACTTGATGCTTGTTGAGCAGCAAGGCCAAACTGTCGCTTAAGAGCTCCAGCGTTTCGATGGAAAAAAAGAGTGCCTTCGCTTAGCTTGTGCAATACGGTCTGGCAGTACTTGAACTGGTCACGGCAATAGGTCAGCTCGTCGATTGCCTTCTGCAAGAAAACCAGGTAGCGAGGTATGAGACCTAATATGCATAACAAAATAAGGCGCAGATCGAGAGTCCAAAAGGAAAATAAGTTCCTGTAACAGGGTAAAGGGTTGTGAACGCGAAACACTCCGCAGCACAGAAGCTTCAGCTCGTGGAACAATACCTGCAACATAAGCAGAATCAGTAACAAGGTGGAGTGGTACATTCCATTCTCAGAAAACACGAACAACTGCATTCAGTTCTCCTGTTTGAGGTGAACCGGAGACCGTCTCTATGTCCGAATCCCATTGCCTCCGTTGATCATCCCACCACAGAAGAACAGATTTATGCGATTGGCCCGATCCATCTGTAAACACAGTAAGCGCCGGTAAGGGTTGTTCGCTTCTTCTGGGTTTTAACATCAGATGAAAATCAACGTTAAACAGTTTGTGTGAAGGTGGATGGGAAGTTATTCGACCTGTATGTTCTCGCCCGGCACCTCCCCGGGACCTACAGCTTGACAAACTATTGCTGTACAATTCAACCACGAGAACCTCTAACACCTTTACCGCTCAAACCTAGCCTTCTCCTTAACATCTTATATATCCCATAAACACCACCTACCCAAAACCTCAGCACTAAAATCATATTAACCCAAACCCCCCATACACACACGCCCCTAAGACTATAGGCGCCCAAACAGCCAACGAAGCCAACGAAACCAACGAAACCACGTCCCCGTAGCTTACAATCCAAAGCGTGGCACTGAAGATGCCAAGATGGCGTCCAATATGAAAGCCGAGGACAAAAGACTTAGCCCTAACCTTACGGTTGGCTCCTGCTAGACCTAGACGTGCAAGTATCTGCGGCCCAGTGTAAATGCCCTAGGCCTCCTGCTAAGACCGAAGGAGCAGGCATCAGGCACACGCTACCAACTGCAGCCCAAGACGCCTTGCTCAGCCACACCCCCACAGGCACTCAGCAGTAATTAACAGTAAGCAAGAAGCGCAAGCTTGACTTAGTCACGGCAACCTTCAGGGTTGGTAAATCTCGTGCCAGCCGCCGCGGTCACACCAGAAACCCAAGCCAACAGTCACACGGCGTAGAGAGCGGACCAGAGCCTGTCAGAATAACTAGGAAACCGAAACACAGCTAAGCTGTCGTAAGCCCGAGATACCCCTAAGGCCAACCTAAAGATGATCCTAGTAAACCTGACTGCGGCCAATGAAGAGACGGGACGCAGCTTGATGCAAGCAAATGTCAATGCGTTGTGCAGAAGCACGAGGTTTTATACGCTTGCAGAAGCTGCGCGTTTTAAACCAATTGCTTCTTGAGGCTAAGCCTTGCATACTAGGCAATCCCTGATTGGTGGTTAACTACCGGCACTTAACAGCAAGGTGTTACCTTTCCTTGGCGCCATCCGTCTCCCACTCCCCTGTGCTCTGTAAACATGCCCCATCATGTTGTTAATTGTTGTCTAGACAAGCTCGAGCACACTCCCCTCAGCTGACCGATTGCCACGCGTGGTCCTAGTTTCCAGCCCGCTCCTGCACCTCCCCCCCTTCCTGTTGCACAAAAGAACCTTTGAAAGCGAACGAGGAAAAACAAGGCCTAAGCAACAGAACAAATAAAAAACCAACTAAGACATATTATCACTGTCAAAATAACCCACTGCCTTTGTTCCGTACAATTCTACAATTTCCCCTTTTTGTTTTTGAACAGCTAGTACCAGGTTTGCCATGTTCCGCAGGGCCCTTGCAAACATGACAGCAACCAAGGTAATAGCAAACAAACAACACTGCCAATCGAGTGAATGGATGCCAGAAAAGGCTGAAATTTTCTCAGATTTTGATAACATGTTGCTGCAGTGGGGCGCCTAAAATCCACGCAGCACATACCATCAAAATCCTCACAGCCACGTCCTTGAACCAACAACAAAAAGCAGCGGCAATTTTGACTCACATGCTTAACTGCCTACCAAACAAGGTGATTGAACTCTTTAATGCTTTCCCTGCTGTTACTCTGCATAAGAGAAGAAGCGCTGCGACACGTTCCCATCCTAGCCTCCTACTACATTAGCATCTACAGAAAGACAATGCTCGACATGCAAAGTGTAAACAACATCACCTTCTTTTGGATTAACGTTATACGTAGGCGGAAGGGCACACCAAACAAGAACCGTTTCCGTCAAAAAGTTCGAAACATAGCATGCCTTCTCTGAACATACCTCTGGGGTCATCCCCTTCATTCCCTCCTTTTGATGCAAAGAGAGACACTTTACCCTAACAGAGAAGCCCCTGTTTACATCTCTGAGCCAGGACACAAGCCGCAGCTGTGCGCGCCACCAGGCTCAGGGCAGAAACCACTCCTGTAGTTACCTAACTAGATATCTCGACAAGCGTGCAGACACCTATTAAACACTAAATAACCATGTTTATCGTTCCTGTTCTCCTTCGTAATACCTAGTTGTTCTCTCATTATGAATCCTCCCTTCCCCTTATCAGTGTCAATGGAATCATCGTTCCATGGACAATGAGTCGTCCCGTTCCCCCGCTTGGTCCGAGAGTATTACCTCTGTTCAGTGGCTTGATCCAGGGTGATAGTGCTCGTTCTAGGCGCTGTAAAAAGCGAAATCTATATCCTATGTCCTGATTTTGGGTATCTAACATGAATGCAAAACAGTAATCCTCACACAGTTTTTATTTCATTCTGTAGCGTCGGTGTCGGTATCGGCTGCCTGCGGTAAAGGTTCACGGAAAGGTCTTACATTCTTCGCTGGGATCCATCGAGGTCCTTTTTCTGTAGAGACACAAGCATAACCTTTTCCCCGTGTAACAAGAGGATATGGTCCCATAATTTTACCTGTTTCTGCATCTCGGACCGATACCGGGCCTTTAACCCGTGCCTCGACGGAGGTAGCTGCAGTGAAACGTCGACCTATCGGTGGGTCGTTATCTATTCAAGAACAATTCAAAAAATTAAAAACATACAACGCTTTCTGTAACCGTTCCTCGGGAATAGCCATGCCCATTCCCCCTTTTTGTTGTTGTCATAAACGTTTCAGAGACCGATGAGACCCTTCAATGAGAGATCGACCGGTGGGGGAATGAGCAATGCCGGTAATATGAGTTCTACCCCATAGGGCAAAAGAGGTTTTTACAGTTGTTGAAACGTAAAGATAAAGACCGACAACGGTCCAGCTTAAGGGAATACCTAAAGCAGCAAAAGCACGCATTAAATGTCTACGAACAGCTCGTGCCTTTTCTCCTGTGTGACACGAGGCAACCAAGGCACCTGAAAATGTATCAATGGAAGAGTGGATATATTTAAGACTACCAAATTCAGAATCATGCGTGACATCTGTTTGCCATAACGGTAGGCTTTGTAATCCTCTAGGATTAACTCCTGCAGCAACTGATGGGAAAGAATGTTTTTGACAATCGGGACAGACAGCAATAATACTTGATGCTTGTTGAGCAGCAAGGCCAAACTGTCGCTTAAGAGCTCCAGCGTTTCGATGGAAAAAAAGAGTGCCTTCGCTTAGCTTGTGCAATACGGTCTGGCAGTACTTGAACTGGTCACGGCAATAGGTCAGCTCGTCGATTGCCTTCTGCAAGAAAACCAGGTAGCGAGGTATGAGACCTAATATGCATAACAAAATAAGGCGCAGATCGAGAGTCCAAAAGGAAAATAAGTTCCTGTAACAGGGTAAAGGGTTGTGAATGCGAAACACTCCGCAGCACAGAAGCTTCAGCTCGTGGAACAATACCTGCAACATAAGCAGAATCAGTAACAAGGTGGAGTGGTACATTCCATTCTCGGAAAACACGAACAACTGCATTCAGTTCTCCTGTTTGAGGTGAACCGGAGACCGTCTCTATGTCCGAATCCCATTGCCTCCGTTGATCATCCCACCACAGAAGAACAGATTTATGCGATTGGCCCGATCCGTCTGTAAACACAGTAAGCGCCGGTAAGGGTTGTTCGCTTCTTCTGGGGTTTAACATCAGACGAAAATCAACGTTAAACAGTTTGTGTGAAGGTGGATGGGAAGTTATTCGACCTGTATGTTCTCGCCCGGCACCTCCCCGGGACCTACAGCTTGACAAACTATTGCTGTACAATTCAACCACGAGAACCTCTAACACCTTTACCGCTCAAACCTAGCCTTCTCCTTAACATCTTGTATATCCCATAAACACCACCTACCCAAAACCCCAGCACTAAAATCATATTAACCCAAACCCCCCATACACACACGCCCCTAAGACTAAAGGCGCCCAAACAGCCAACGAAACCAACGAAACCACGTCCCCGTAGCTTACAATCCAAAGCGTGGCACTGAAGATGCCAAGATGGCGTCCAATATGAAAGCCGAGGACAAAAGACTTAGCCCTAACCTTACGGTTGGCTCCTGCTAGACCTAGACGTGCAAGTATCTGCGGCCCAGTGTAAATGCCCTAGGCCTCCTGCTAAGACCGAAGGAGCAGGCATCAGGCACACGCTACCAACTGTAGCCCAAGACGCCTTGCTCAGCCACACCCCCACGGGCACTCAGCAGTAATTAACAGTAAGCAAGAAGCGCAAGCTTGACTTAGTCACGGCAACCTTCAGGGTTGGTAAATCTCGTGCCAGCCGCCGCGGTCACACCAGAAACCCAAGCCAACAGTCACACGGCGTAGAGAGTGGACCAGAGCCTGTCAGAATAACTAGGAAACCGAAACACAACTAAGCTGTCGTAAGCCCGAGATACCCCTAAGGCCAACCTAAAGATGATCCTAGTAAACCTGACTGCGGCCAATGAAGAGACGGGACGCAGCTTGATGCAAGCAAATGTCAATGCGTTGTGCAGAAGCACGAGGTTTTATACGCTTGCAGAAGCTGCGCGTTTTAAACCAATTGCTTCTTGAGGCTAAGCCTTGCATACTAGGCAATCCCTGATTGGTGGTTAACTACCGGCACTTAACAGCAAGGTGTTACCTTTCCTTGGCGCCATCCGTCTCCCACTCCCCTGTGCTCTGTAACCATGCCCCATCATGTTGTTAATTGTTGTCTAGACAAGCTCGAGCACACTCCCCTCAGCTGACCGATTGCCACGCGTGGTCCTAGTTTCCAGCCCGCTCCTGCACCTCCCCCTTCCTGTTGCACAAAAGAACCTTTGAAAGCGAACGAGGAAAAACAAGGCCTAAGCAACAGAACAAATAAAAAACCAACTAAGACATATTATCACTGTCAAAATAACCCACTGCCTTTGTTCCGTACAATTCTACAATTTCCCCTTTTTGTTTTTGAACAGCTAGTACCAGGTTTGCCATGTTCCGCAGGGCCCTTGCAAACATGACAGCAACCAAGGTAATAGCAAACAAACAACACTGCCAATCGAGTGAATGGATGCCAGAAAAGGCTGAAATTTTCTCAGATTTTGATAACATGTTGCTGCAGTGGGGCGCCTAAAATCCACGCAGCACATACCATCAAAATCCTCACAGCCACGTCCTTGAACCAACAACAAAAAGCAGCGGCAATTTTGACTCACATGCTTAACTGCCTACCAAACAAGGTGATTGAACTCTTTAATGCTTTCCCTGCTGTTACTCTGCATAAGAGAAGAAGCGCTGCGACACGTTCCCATCCTAGCCTCCTACTACATTAGCATCTACAGAAAGACAATGCTCGACATGCAAAGTGTAAACAACATCACCTTCTTTTGGATTAACGTTATACGTAGGCGGAAGGGCACACCAAACAAGAACCGTTTCCGTCAAAAAGTTCGAAACATAGCATGCCTTCTCTGAACATACCTCTGGGGTCATCCCCTTCATTCCCTCCTTTTGATGCAAAGAGAGACACTTTACCCTAACAGAGAAGCCCCTGTTTACATCTCTGAGCCAGGACACAAGCCGCAGCTGTGCGCGCCACCAGGCTCAGGGCAGAAACCACTCCTGTAGTTACCTAACTAGATATCTCGACAAGCGTGCAGACACCTATTAAACACTAAATAACCATGTTTATCGTTCCTGTTCTCCTTCGTAATACCTAGTTGTTCTCTCATTATGAATCCTCCCTTCCCCTTATCAGTGTCAATGGAATCATCGTTCCATGGACAATGAGTCGTCCCGTTCCCCCGCTTGGTCCGAGAGTATTACCTCTGTTCAGTGGCTTGATCCAGGGTGATAGTGCTCGTTCTAGGCGCTGTAAAAAGCGAAATCTATATCCTATGTCCTGATTTTGGGTATCTAACATTAATGCAAAACAGTAATCCTCACACAGTTTTTATTTCATTCTGTAGCGTCGGTGTCGCTATCGGCTGCCTGCGGTAAAGGTTCACGGGAAGGTCTTACATTCTTCGCTGGGATCCATCGAGGTCCTTTTTCTGTAGAGACACAAGCATAACCTTTTCCCCGTGTAACAAGAGGATATGGTCCCATAATTTTACCTGTTTCTGCATCTCGGACCGATACCGGGCCTTTAACCCGTGCCTCGACGGAGGTAGCTGCAGTGAAACGTCGACCTATCGGTGGGTCGTTATCTATTCAAGAACAATTCAAAAAATTAAAAACATACAACGCTTTCTGTAACCGTTCCTCGGGAATAGCCATGCCCATTCCCCCTTTTTGTTGTTGTCATAAACGTTTCAGAGACCGATGAGACCCTTCAATGAGAGATCGACCGGTGGGGGAATGAGCAATGCCGGTAATGTGAGTTCTACCCCATAGGGCAAAAGAGGTTTTTACAGTTGTTGAAACGTAAAGATAAAGACCGACAACGGTCCAGCTTAAGGGAATACCTAAAGCAGCAAAAGCACGCATTAAATGTCTACGAACAGCTCGTGCCTTTTCTCCTGTGTGACACGAGGCAACCAAGGCACCTGAAAATGTATCAATGGAAGAGTGGATATATTTAAGGCTACCAAATTCAGAATCATGCGTGACATCTGTTTGCCATAACGGTAGGCTTTGTAATCCTCTAGGATTAACTCCTGCAGCAACTGATGGGAAAGAATGTTTTTGACAATCGGGACAGACAGCAATAATACTTGATGCTTGTTGAGCAGCAAGGCCAAACTGTCGCTTAAGAGCTCCAGCGTTTCGATGGAAAAAAAGAGTGCCTTCGCTTAGCTTGTGCAATACGGTCTGGCAGTACTTGAACTGGTCACGGCAATAGGTCAGCTCGTCGATTGCCTTCTGCAAGAAAACCAGGTAGCGAGGTATGAGACCTAATATGCATAACAAAATAAGGCGCAGATCGAGAGTCCAAAAGGAAAATAAGTTCCTGTAACAGGGTAAAGGGTTGTGAATGCGAAACACTCCGCAGCACAGAAGCTTCAGCTCGTGGAACAATACCTGCAACATAAGCAGAATCAGTAACAAGGTGGAGTGGTACATTCCATTCTCGGAAAACACGAACAACTGCATTCAGTTCTCCTGTTTGAGGTGAACCGGAGACCGTCTCTATGTCCGAATCCCATTGTCTCCGTTGAAAACCTTAGGAAGACAGGAATTGAACCTGCACAGAAGAGATCAAAGCGCTCCATACTCCCCTTATATTACTTCCCAGTAGGGTCAGCTAAACAAAAGCTATCGGGCCCATACCCCGAAAATGATGGTTTAACCTCTTCCTCTACTAAATGAGCCCCGTCACAAAACTAACGTTCTCCTTAAGCCTTCTACTAGGAACAACCATCACAATTTCAAGCAACCACTGACTGCTAGCCTGGCCTGGACTAGAAATCAACACCCTTGCCATTATCCCCTTCCTTTCAAAATCACACCACCCTCGAGCTATGGAAGCTGCAATCAAATACTTTCTCGTCCAAGCAACCGCCTCCGCATTAATCCTCTTCTCAAGCACAATCAACGCACAGTTCACCGGACAATGAGACATTCCGCGACTAAGCCACCCAACAGCCTCCCTACTACTAACTACAGCAGTCGCAATAAAACTAGGCCTAGTACCCTTTCACTTCCGATGTCCAGAGGTCATACAAGGCTCACCTATAACCACTGCCCTACTCGTCTCTACATGAATAAAACTCCCCCCACTCACTCTTCTTTTCTTAACTGCCCCCTCACTGAACCCACTCCTACTGACAACCGTGGCCATTGCATCCGCAGCCATCGGAGGGCGAACAGGACTTAACCAAACACAAATCCGAAAAGTCCTAGCTTTCTCATCGATCGCCCACCTAGGCTGAATAACCATCATCCTCATATACAACCCCAAGCTAACATTAATAACCTTCTACCCATACTCCTTAAGAACCGCCTCCATTTTCTTAGCCCTCAACACAACCAACTCCTCAAAACTATCCACAATAATAACCTCCTGAACAAAAATACCATCACTAAACGCATCCTTGACGCTAGCACTACTATCCCTAGCCGGCCTGCCCCCACTCCCTGGCTTTTTACCAAAATGACTCATTATCCAGGAACTAACTAAGCAAGAGATATCAACCGCAGCCATAATTATTTCAATACTCTCCCTACTAGGTTTATTTTTCTACCTACGCCTTGCATATTGCTCCACACTCCCACCAAACTCTACAAGCTTCATAAAACAATGATACAATAACAAATCCACAGGCACACCAATTGCTACCTTAATTTCTCTGTCAGTCCTCCTTCTCCCCCCTTCTCCCGCAATCCTGACCGTTACCTAAGAAACTTAGGATCCCCTGCCTACCAAACCGAAGGCCTTCAAAGCCTTAACTAAGAGTTAAATCCTCTTAGTTTCTGCCCACACCACTAAGGCCCGCAGGACACTAAACCTGCACCATCTAAATGCAACGCAGATACTCTAATTCAGCTAGGGCCTCCACGATAAGCCTAGACAGACGGGCCTCGATCCCATAAACTTCTAATTAACAGCTAGACGCTCAAACCAACGAGCTTCTGTCTACCAGACTCCGGCACACTCTCAGCGTACATCAATGAGTTTGCAACTCAACATGAACTTCACCACAGAGTCGATAAGAAGAGGAATTCAACCTCTGTAAAAAGGACTACAGCCTAACGCCTAAACACTCAGCCACCTGACCCGTGACCTTCATCAACCGATGACTAGTTTCAACAAACCACAATGACATCGGCACCCTATACCTACTCTTCGGAGCATGGGCAGGCATAGCCGAGTACCGCCCTCAGCCTCCTTATTCGAGCAGAACTTGGCCAACCAGGAACTCTCCTAGGAGACGACCAAATCTACAATGTCATCATCACCGCCCATGCCTTCGTAAGAATCTTCTTCACAGTTATAGCCATTATAACGAAGGGTTTGGAAACTGACTAGTCCCCCTTATAATTGGAGCCCCAGACATAGCATTCCCCCGCATAAACAACATCGGTTTCTGAACTACTTCCTCCGTCCTTCCTACTGCTCCTAGCGTCCTCCACAGTAGAAGCTGGAGTCGGAACAGGATGAACCATATACCCGCCCCTAGCAGGCAACCTAGCCCATGCTGGCGCCTCAGTAGACCTAGCCATCTTCTCCCTACACCTCGCAGGTGTGTCTTCCATCTTAGGGGCCATCAACTTTAACACAACAGCCATTAACATAACCCCCCCTGCCTTATCGCAATATCCAACTCCCCTATTCGTATGATCCGTACTCCTATTGCCCTCACTTCCAGTCCTGGCCGCCGGCATCACCATACTACTGACCGACCGAAACCTAAACACTACATTCTTTGACCCCGCTGGAGGGGGAGACCCCATTCTCTACCAGCACCTGTTCTGATTCTTTGGCCACCAGGAAGTTTACATCTTAATCCTTCCCGGCTTTGGAATCATCTCACATGTTGTAACGTATTACGCAGGCAAAAAAGAACCATTCGGCTACATAGGAATAGTCTGAGCTATACTATCGATTGGATTCCTGGGCTTTGTCATATGAGCCCACCACATATTCACTGTCGGAATAGACGTAGACAGCCGAGCATACTTCATCTCCGCCACTATAATCATCGCCATCCCAACCGGCATTCAGGTATTCAGCTGACTAGCCACACCACACGGAGGCACCATCAAATGAGGTCCACCGATACTGTGAGCCTTGGGCTTCATCTTCCTCTTCACACTTGCCAATAAGGTGTCGGTGGAATTGGTGCTCAGCCTTGATTACTGCGTAATCCATCCCGTGGATCTAAAAAGAATTTTATATATATATAATATTGTACGCACATACATACATATATATATTATATAGGGCCAGGTAGGACAGGCCACCGCTTCTGTCTCGTGCCCTAAGTAACTGCCTACTGCCAGTATTGGCACTGACTCACCAGCGGTCAGCTACAAGCACTTCTGCTCTTCAGCAGAGCACAAGCATTCCTCTGCTTTGAGAAGAGAGCATTGTGCTCATGAAACATTGAAAAGACTGACTTCTATGCCTCTCCAGCTATAACCAAGAGAATCCTTCCTTCTCCGCACCAAAAAAATTAATGCTGACTTTTCAAGGATGCTATGGATGAGGTTCATAACCAAGGGGTGTCATCCACCTGGCCACACAATTTGTCTCCTGCAAGTTCGATTAAGCATGCCAAGACATCCTATGGATGTGACAAACACCTCATCACCTCTGCTCTGTTGCCCCTTCTTCCCCCAGTTTCTTACTGGAACTAGTAACTCCAGCTCACCAGTTCCTTGAGCATGGCTTCAATCGGTTCCTGAGCCACATGCACATCTTCTGTAGGTCCTTCCAAAGTGATGTTATCCTGTGGCGAGCAGCCTCACAGTTTGCCCTCTTGCCTGTGATAACAATTGTCTCCGAGTTGCTGTTCTTTGCTGGGAGATCAATTATGGTGTTGCTTTCTTTACGGATCTGCCATAAAGAAAAAAAAAAAATAATCATCTCAGAAGCGTCCCATGTCAGAAGAAAAACCCTCGCAGGCTATATTGGACATCACCAATGAGCAGGAGAGAGCATCCAGTGGGATTTTGCTGCAGGCAGTGATCATCACGAGCACTTGAGTTAGGAGCAATATCTCACCTTCTTGATGTTGGCACCTCCTTTCCCTACGATGTTCTTGTGGAACTGTTTGCAGATGGGGACAGAAATAGAAAAGCTGTTTTCAACCTAAGGGAGAAAGGAAGGGAGAACTGAAGATTACACTGTCGTGGCAAGGGAGGCCCGACTTCAGGAACTCTGATAAACGAGCTTTTGAAAAGAGGCTTAGACCCAAGGAAGTTCTCTATACGAGGGACTTGTAAGACTAAACAAAGGCAAGGACGTTCCCCTATAGCCTTCCCATAACAGGTACTACCCCCTGCCTCCATTCAGCCAAAACAGCGTCGACAGCTCCCTCCTCTTGAGGTGTTTTAGCTCTACCCAAGCCAGTAGAGCTCTGCTTTGCCCCAGGGTTATCCAGGCACGGAGGAGGGAAGTGCAGGCAGAAGACCTCCTTACCAGGTCTGCCACCGTCTTTTGCATGTACTCGGTGCACTTCTCCACCTCGTTTTTGGGACCTCGGAGTTGGACGATGTCACTCTTGTGTGCAGGGTCTGGGAAGTTGATGATAACCTGCAGGAGCGGTCATTTAGAGTTAGCTCAAGCAAAAGCAAGAACCCTTGTGTCAGACACATGCAAAGGTTGGGGGGATCCTACACATGCCCTTTTCCCATTCAGAAAAGGGGAACCGTGTTAGCGGCCTCTGGCTAAAAGAACTATCTTCTCAGACACTTGCGCTACAGAGCCACTAAAGTTACGACTTCTGTGACGACAGGCCTACTACCCATGTAGGAAAGAACCCCTCTGGATTCCTCCTCTCCTACAAAGCCTTACCTCTGGGAATTGCTCCCGGATTTCCCAGACCCGCTCAGCCTTCTGCCCAGTGATGGTCCGGTGGAATTTCTGCTCAACGATTAGGTCCGCAGCGTGTTCATTTTCCTGACGGGAACAGAGGGCACACTGAGTGTTCAGCCGGAGAGCCATCTACTTTGACTTAGCGGTTTGCTGCCCGACGGTTTACTTGCCAGCACTGTCCCTCTTTTCTCCAGACCAAATTCACTCTGCGTTGACAGAGAAGGGCTACCCGAGGGAACAGGGGAAGACATTTGTGAAGAGGAACTTGCACTTGTCATGAGATCCAAGTGCTCCGTGGGCAAGGGGCACACACTCGCACCAGAAGGTTACAAGGGAACACGAGAGCCCAAACCCTGCAGTCTCCCAAACATCACGTCCTACCCACTCACCATACGGGAAGCGAGTTCCAGCAGCTCGCTCTTGGCCTGTGGGACCCCCTGTGGGTCTCCTTCCATTCTGATCGGGTTGCTCTTCTCGTTGTCCGGGGGAATGCGCACAGACACCTTGTACAGATCCTTCATCCTGTTCACTTCGAGGCAAGGACTGTGGTGACGCCGTCTGCTAGGCAAAGACCTGGAAGCGAGGCACCTTGATTATCACTGCTCAGAGGCTGATGAAGAAGTAAAGCCGCCTCTGGGAAGGGCTCGGTGGGGTAGGGTTGAGCCAGGGGAAATTGCCTCTTCCCCCTGGAGTTCAGCGAGAGCAGACCTGTGCCACACGAGAGCCTGTCCAAGTAAATACCGTGGCATCTACAGAGCCCATTGTTCCCTTGTCAGAGCCAGGCGTGTTTCTTCCCCAAACAGTATCACATTTAGAGCAGAGGATAATCGTTCCTTTCTACCCCAAACTCTTGGCTGGGGACACGTTGCAGTGCTATCAAACTAGCAGACCGCAACAAGGCTTTAGCGTTGGCCATATTCTACTGCCGGTGCTGTAGCACCTTCCTCCAGAGGCCAGACCACACTGCTCCTCCTCCAGCTGACACCCTCTCCCACAAGCCACAGGGCTATTTAACCCCTTAGCGGGAACCAGCTACACCTGCACATCGCCCATGTCAATCAACCCACTGCCTCTGAGGCAAGGCCACAGCTGCGTGTTATCAATGCTAATCAACCCACCGCCTTCATTCCTCTACAGGGACAAGCTCACCAAGCACATTTCCACCACCCACAACTGGCTGCTAAAATGTCATTCGCACAGAGCAGCGTGTGGGAAAAAAAAAAAAAAAAAATTCCTCCAGGACACATCAAAGTAATTCCACTACTGTTCAGGCTCCCAAGGTACTTTCACCCGTTCAAGCCATCGCAAGGCCTGACGGCCCATTTCTCTCCTTGTACCACCACCACTCCAGAAAAGCAGAGGAAATGTGATGGAGACAGCACACTGGGTGAGCTACAGAGCCCCTGATACCATCTACTAAACACGAAGAGTGTGAGCGTGGGAAGGACTAGAAAGGCACTCCACTTACCGTTTAGCTGCTTTCTTGCCAATGAGGTGTCGGTGGAATTGGTGGTCAGCCTTGATTATTGCGTAATCCGTCCCGTGGATCTAAAAAGAATTATATCTTTTATATCTATCTATATATGTATGGATGTACATTATTTTATATTATAATATATAGGGCCAGGTAGGACAGGCCACCGCTTCTGTCTCGTGCCCTAAGTAACTGCCTACTGCCAGTATTGGCACTGACTCGCCAGCGGTCAGCTACAAGCACTTCTGCTCTTCAGCAGAGCACAAGCATTCCTCTGCTTTGAGAAGAGAGCATTGTGCTCATGAAACATTGAAAAGACTGACTTCTATGCCTCTCCAGCTATAACCAAGAGAATCCTTCCTTCTCCGCACCAAAAAAATTAATGCTGACTTTTCAAGGATGCTATGGATGAGGTTCATAACCAAGGGGTGTCATCCACCTGGCCACACAATTTGTCTCCTGCAAGTACGATTAAGCATGCCAAGACATCCTATGGATGTGACAAACACCTCATCACCTCTGCTCTGTTGCCCCTTCTTCCCCCAGTTCCTGTTCTCCTTCATAATACCTAGTTGTTCTCTCATTATGAATCCTCCCTTCCCCTTATCAGTGTCAATGGAATCATCGTTCCATGGACAATGAGTCGTCCCTTTCCCCCGCTTGGTCCGAGAGTATTACCTCTGTTCAGTGGCTTGATCCAGGGTGATAGTGCTCGTTCTAGGCGCTGTAAAAAGCGAAATCTATATCCTATGTCCTGATTTTGGGTATCTAACATTAATGCAAAACAGTAATCCTCACACAGTTTTTATTTCATTCTGTAGCGTCGGTGTCGGTATCGGCTGCCTGCGGTAAAGGTTCACGGAAAGGTCTTACATTCTTCACTGGGATCCATCGAGGTCCTTTTTCTGTAGAGACACAAGCATAACCTTTTCCCCGTGTAACAAGAGGATATGGTCCCATAATTTTACCTGTTTCTGCATCTCGGACCGATACCGGGCCTTTAACCCGTGCCTCGACGGAGGTAGCTGCAGTGAAACGTCGACCTATCGGTGGGTCGTTATCTATTCAAGAACAATTCAAAAAATTAAAAACATACAACGCTTTCTGTAACCGTTCCTCGGGAATAGCCATGCCCATTCCCCCTTTTTGTTGTTGTCATAAACGTTTCAGAGACCGATGAGACCCTTCAATGAGAGATCGACCGGTGGGGGAATGAGCAATGCCGGTAATGTGAGTTCTACCCCATAGGGCAAAAGAGGTTTTTACAGTTGTTGAAACGTAAAGATAAAGACCGACAACGGTCCAGCTTAAGGGAATACCTAAAGCAGCAAAAGCACGCATTAAATGTCTACGAACAGCTCGTGCCTTTTCTCCTGTGTGACACGAGGCAACCAAGGCACCTGAAAATGTATCAATGGAAGAGTGGATATATTTAAGGCTACCAAATTCAGAATCATGCGTGACATCTGTTTGCCATAACGGTAGGCTTTGTAATCCTCTAGGATTAACTCCTGCAGCAACTGATGGGAAAGAATGTTTTTGACAATCGGGACAGACAGCAATAATACTTGATGCTTGTTGAGCAGCAAGGCCAAACTGTCGCTTAAGAGCTCCAGCGTTTCGATGGAAAAAAAGAGTGCCTTCGCTTAGCTTGTGCAATACGGTCTGGCAGTACTTGAACTGGTCACGGCAATAGGTCAGCTCGTCGATTGCCTTCTGCAAGAAAACCAGGTAGCGAGGTATGAGACCTAATATGCATAACAAAATAAGGCGCAGATCGAGAGTCCAAAAGGAAAATAAGTTCCTGTAACAGGGTAAAGGGTTGTGAATGCGAAACACTCCGCAGCACAGAAGCTTCAGCTCGTGGAACAATACCTGCAACATAAGCAGAATCAGTAACAAGGTGGAGTGGTACATTCCATTCTCGGAAAACACGAACAACTGCATTCAGTTCTCCTGTTTGAGGTGAACCGGAGACCGTCTCTATGTCCGAATCCCATTGCCTCCGTTGATCATCCCACCACAGAAGAACAGATTTATGCGATTGGCCCGATCCGTCTGTAAACACAGTAAGCGCCGGTAAGGGTTGTTCGCTTCTTCTGGGTTTTAACATCAGACGAAAATCAACGTTAAACAGTTTGTGTGAAGGTGGATGGGAAGTTATTCGACCTGTATATTCTCGCCCGGCACCTCCCCGGGACCTACAGCTTGACAAACTATTGCTGTACAATTCAACCACGAGAACCTCTAACACCTTTACCGCTCAAACCTAGCCTTCTCCTTAACATCTTATATATCCCATAAACACCACCTACCCAAAACCTCAGCACTAAAATCATATTAACCCAAACCCCCCATACACACACGCCCCTAAGACTAAAGGCGCCCAAACAGCCAACGAAACCAACGAAACCACGTCCCCGTAGCTTACAATCCAAAGCGTGGCACTGAAGATGCCAAGATGGCGTCCAATATGAAAGCCGAGGACAAAAGACTTAGCCCTAACCTTACGGTTGGCTCCTGCTAGACCTAGACGTGCAAGTATCTGCGGCCCAGTGTAAATGCCCTAGGCCTCCTGCTAAGACCGAAGGAGCAGGCATCAGGCACACGCTACCAACTGTAGCCCAAGACGCCTTGCTCAGCCACACCCCCACGGGCACTCAGCAGTAATTAACAGTAAGCAAGAAGCGCAAGCTTGACTTAGTCACGGCAACCTTCAGGGTTGGTAAATCTCGTGCCAGCCGCCGCGGTCACACCAGAAACCCAAGCCAACAGTCACACGGCGTAGAGAGCGGACCAGAGCCTGTCAGAATAACTAGGAAACCGAAACACAACTAAGCTGTCGTAAGCCCGAGATACCCCTAAGGCCAACCTAAAGATGATCCTAGTAAACCTGACTGCGGCCAATGAAGAGACGGGACGCAGCTTGATGCAAGCAAATGTCAATGCGTTGTGCAGAAGCACGAGGTTTTATACGCTTGCAGAAGCTGCGCGTTTTAAACCAATTGCTTCTTGAGGCTAAGCCTTGCATACTAGGCAATCCCTGATTGGTGGTTAACTACCGGCACTTAACAGCAAGGTGTTACCTTTCCTTGGCGCCATCCGTCTCCCACTCCCCTGTGCTCTGTAACCATGCCCCATCATGTTGTTAATTGTTGTCTAGACAAGCTCGAGCACACTCCCCTCAGCTGACCGATTGCCACGCGTGGTCCTAGTTTCCAGCCCGCTCCTGCACCTCCCCCTTCCTGTTGCACAAAAGAACCTTTGAAAGCGAACGAGGAAAAACAAGGCCTAAGCAACAGAACAAATAAAAAACCAACTAAGACATATTATCACTGTCAAAATAACCCACTGCCTTTGTTCCGTACAATTCTACAATTTCCCCTTTTTGTTTTTGAACAGCTAGTACCAGGTTTGCCATGTTCCGCAGGGCCCTTGCAAACATGACAGCAACCAAGGTAATAGCAAACAAACAACACTGCCAATCGAGTGAATGGATGCCAGAAAAGGCTGAAATTTTCTCAGATTTTGATAACATGTTGCTGCAGTGGGGCGCCTAAAATCCACGCAGCACATACCATCAAAATCCTCACAGCCACGTCCTTGAACCAACAACAAAAAGCCGCAGCAATTTTGACTCACATGCTTAACTGCCTACCAAACAAGGTGATTGAACTCTTTAATGCTTTCCCTGCTGTTACTCTGCATAAGAGAAGAAGCGCTGCGACACGTTCCCATCCTAGCCTCCTACTACATTAGCATCTACAGAAAGACAATGCTCGACATGCAAAGTGTAAACAACATCACCTTCTTTTGGATTAACGTTATACGTAGGCGGAAGGGCACACCAAACAAGAACCGTTTCCGTCAAAAAGTTCGAAACATAGCATGCCTTCTCTGAACATACCTCTGGGGTCACCCCCTTCATTCCCTCCTTTTGATGCAAAGAGAGACACTTTACCCTAACAGAGAAGCCCCTGTTTACATCTCTGAGCCAGGACACAAGCCGCAGCTGTGCGCGCCACCAGGCTCAGGGCAGAAACCGCTCCTGTAGTTACCTAACTATATATCTCGACAAGCGTGCAGACACCTATTAAACACTAAATAACCATGTTTATCGTTCCTGTTCTCCTTCATAATACCTAGTTGTTCTCTCATGATGAATCCTCCCTTCCCCTTATCAGTGTCAATGGAATCATCGTTCCATGGACAATGAGTCGTCCCGTTCCCCCGCTGGGACCGAGAGTATTACCTCTGTTCAGTGGCTTGATCCAGGGTGATAGTGCTCGTTCTAGGCGCTGTAAAAAGCGAAATCTATATCCTATGTCCTGATTTTGGGTATCTAACATTAATGCAAAACAGTAATCCTCACACAGTTTTTATTTCATTCTGTAGCGTCGGTGTCGGTATCGGCTGCCTGCGGTAAAGGTTCACGGAAAGGTCTTACATTCTTCGCTGGGATCCATCGAGGTCCTTTTTCTGTAGAGAGACAAGCATAACCTTTTCCCCATGTAACAAGAGGATATGGTCCCATAATTTTACCTGTTTCTGCATCTCGGACCGATACCGGGCCTTTAACCCGTGCCTCGACGGAGGTAGCTGCAGTGAAACGTCGACCTATCGGTGGGTCGTTATCTATTCAAGAACAATTCAAAAAATTAAAAACATACAACGCTTTCTGTAACCGTTCCTCGGGAATAGCCATGCCCATTCCCCCTTTTTGTTGTTGTCATAAACGTTTCAGAGACCGATGAGACCCTTCAATGAGAGATCGACCGGTGGGGGAATGAGCAATGCCGGTAATGTGAGTTCTACCCCATAGGGCAAAAGAGGTTTTTACAGTTGTTGAAACGTAAAGATAAAGACCGACAACGGTCCAGCTTAAGGGAATACCTAAAGCAGCAAAAGCACGCATTAAATGTCTACGAACAGCTCGTGCCTTTTCTCCTGTGTGACACGAGGCAACCAAGGCACCTGAAAATGTATCAATGGAAGAGTGGATATATTTAAGGCTACCAAATTCAGAATCATGCGTGACATCTGTTTGCCATAACGGTAGGCTTTGTAATCCTCTAGGATTAGCTCCTGCAGCAACTGATGGGAAAGAATGTTTTTGACAATCGGGACAGACAGCAATAATACTTGATGCTTGTTGAGCAGCAAGGCCAAACTGTCGCTTAAGAGCTCCAGCGTTTCGATGGAAAAAAAGAGTGCCTTCGCTTAGCTTGTGCAATACGGTCTGGCAGTACTTGAACTGGTCACGGCAATAGGTCAGCTCGTCGATTGCCTTCTGCAAGAAAACCAGGTAGCGAGGTATGAGACCTAATATGCATAACAAAATAAGGCGCAGATCGAGAGTCCAAAAGGAAAATAAGTTCCTGTAACAGGGTAAAGGGTTGTGAATGCGAAACACTCCGCAGCACAGAAGCTTCAGCTCGTGGAACAATACCTGCAACATAAGCAGAATCAGTAACAAGGTGGAGTGGTACATTCCATTCTCGGAAAACACGAACAACTGCATTCAGTTCTCCTGTTTGAGGTTGAACCGGAGACCGTCTCTATGTCCGAATCCCATTGTCTCCGTTGAAAACCTTAGGAAGACAGGAATTGAACCTGCACAGAAGAGATCAAAGCGCTCCATACTCCCCTTATATTACTTCCCAGTAGGGTCAGCTAAACAAAAGCTATCGGGCCCATACCCCGAAAATGATGGTTTAACCTCTTCCTCTACTAAATGAGCCCCGTCACAAAACTAACGTTCTCCTTAAGCCTTCTACTAGGAACAACCATCACAATTTCAAGCAACCACTGACTGCTAGCCTGGCCTGGACTAGAAATCAACACCCTTGCCATTATCCCCTTCCTTTCAAAATCACACCACCCTCGAGCTATGGAAGCTGCAATCAAATACTTTCTCGTCCAAGCAACCGCCTCCGCATTAATCCTCTTCTCAAGCACAATCAACGCACAGTTCACCGGACAATGAGACATTCCGCGACTAAGCCACCCAACAGCCTCCCTACTACTAACTACAGCAGTCGCAATAAAACTAGGCCTAGTACCCTTTCACTTCCGATGTCCAGAGGTCATACAAGGCTCACCTATAACCACTGCCCTACTCGTCTCTACATGAATAAAACTCCCCCCACTCACTCTTCTTTTCTTAACTGCCCCCTCACTGAACCCACTCCTACTGACAACCGTGGCCATTGCATCCGCAGCCATCGGAGGGCGAACAGGACTTAACCAAACACAAATCCGAAAAGTCCTAGCTTTCTCATCGATCGCCCACCTAGGCTGAATAACCATCATCCTCATATACAACCCCAAGCTAACATTAATAACCTTCTACCCATACTCCTTAAGAACCGCCTCCATTTTCTTAGCCCTCAACACAACCAACTCCTCAAAACTATCCACAATAATAACCTCCTGAACAAAAATACCATCACTAAACGCATCCTTGACGCTAGCACTACTATCCCTAGCCGGCCTGCCCCCACTCCCTGGCTTTTTACCAAAATGACTCATTATCCAGGAACTAACTAAGCAAGAGATATCAACCGCAGCCATAATTATTTCAATACTCTCCCTACAAGGTTTATTTTTCTACCTACGCCTTGCATATTGCTCCACACTCCCACCAAACACTACAAGCTTCATAAAACAATGATACAATAACAAATCCACAGGCACACCAATTGCTACCTTAATTTCTCTGTCAGTCCTCCTTCTCCCCCCTTCTCCCGCAATCCTGACCGTTACCTAAGAAACTTAGGATCCCCTGCCTACCAAACCGAAGGCCTTCAAAGCCTTAACTAAGAGTTAAATCCTCTTAGTTTCTGCCCACACCACTAAGGCCCGCAGGACACTAAACCTGCACCATCTAAATGCAACGCAGATACTCTAATTCAGCTAGGGCCTCCACGATAAGCCTAGACAGACGGGCCTCGATCCCATAAACTTCTAATTAACAGCTAGACGCTCAAACCAACGAGCTTCTGTCTACCAGACTCCGGCACACTCTCAGCGTACATCAATGAGTTTGCAACTCAACATGAACTTCACCACAGAGTCGATAAGAAGAGGAATTCAACCTCTGTAAAAAGGACTACAGCCTAACGCCTAAACACTCAGCCACCTGACCCGTGACCTTCATCAACCGATGACTAGTTTCAACAAACCACAATGACATCGGCACCCTATACCTACTCTTCGGAGCATGGGCAGGCATAGCCGAGTACCGCCCTCAGCCTCCTTATTCGAGCAGAACTTGGCCAACCAGGAACTCTCCTAGGAGACGACCAAATCTACAATGTCATCATCACCGCCCATGCCTTCGTAAGAATCTTCTTCACAGTTATAGCCATTATAATCGAAGGGTTTGGAAACTGACTAGTCCCCCTTATAACTGGAGCCCCAGACATAGCATTCCCCCGCATAAACAACATCGGTTTCTGAACTACTTCCTCCGTCCTTCCTACTGCTCCTAGCGTCCTCCACAGTAGAAGCTGAAGTCGGAACAGGATGAACCATATACCCTACAATACCCTAGTCCATAGTTTCTCACACTGTCTGACCTTTACATTGGGCTTAACATAAATCTTAATAAACAATACCCTAAGCCCATAGTTTCTCACAATCCCCCCTTTTTCTTTTTATCCTATTATTGTTTATTAGACGCTACTTTCATTCTCGGCACTGCGAACAAACCTTTTTCCACAATCCCAACATTTATCATAACACTCACAAGGTAATACCTCACAATTACAATAGGCATAGTTCTCACGTGGCATAATGCATTCGCAACAATCTTCATCCTCATTAATCGATACACTCTTATACTTTGCCCCAGCCCTCGTAGTTAAAATAAGCAATTGAGCTATGTCAAACCGTTCTTTAATAAAATGTAAAATATAGCGTAATATACAAGGCCCAAATATCAGTCCTAGAATCAACATAATAAGTGGTCCTGCTAAAGCAGACAACAAAGTGGTTAGCCAAGGTGAGATATTAAACCAGTTTTCATACCATGACCTGCCCGCCTCAAGACTCTTTTTACGTTGTTCCAACCTTTTCCGGAGTTCAGACATGGCATCCAGGACTACTCCCGTATGGTCAGCAAAAGAACAACGTTCCTCTTTGAGAGCTACACATAACCCTCCTTCTTTTAAGAACAATAGATCTAATCCTCTTCTATTTTGCAGCACTACTTCTGATAAAGACTTCACTGAAGTGGCTAAATTTTTAATAGATTGTTCTATTCTTGTTAAATCCTCATTTACAGCCATCTGCAAACTTTGTAATTCCTGACCTTTTACTAGGGAGGCTATGCCTGTACCTGCTCCAACTCCGCCCGCTATCAGCAGTGTAGCTAGGGTTACCACTGTAATTGGCTCTCGTTTTTGCCTATTCAGGTCTCCTTCAAAGTGGCGTAACACCTCCTCAGAGGTGTGATAGATCAGACGAGGAACAATAATCACCTGTACGCAAAACTGAGATTGATTAAACACGTTTAGGGATAGGCAAGGCGTTACTCCGAAGTCTGAACAAACCCATTTAGCTCCTGGTGTCGGGATAGCCCATTTGTCATTTTGATTCTTGTGTTTCTTTATGTTAGCTTTAGTGATTGTTTGATTACACAAGGGCTGATATTGTTCGGGCACTGTACCTATACATTTTCCTTGACCTGTTAGCAATTGAATAGTAATTCCTTGCGTATGGTTCCTCTGGTCATCCCATGGGCATTCTTGTGGGTTTGAACCACTAGACCATTGAATCCTATCTGGTATTCCGATTGCCTCAAAATATGGGGGTCTAACATTGTAACATAACCAGCACTCCTTAGTTAAATTTGGTTTGCTTTCATTAAGGGTATGATAAGAGGCTTGCATTAAATCCCATAAGGGGTCTTTAGACTCTGACACTCCTGAATCCCTAACTAAAGAGAACTCAGTCACCGTGTCATTAGTTGTTTTATCTGTTACTGATAGGGAGTTTGGACGAGTGGCTGTAACACTTGTGGGGACAATCTTTTTCTTAGGGAAAGTGGGTGAATTCAATACTTTATTCGGCCCAACAGGGAGTGAATCATATGGTATTTTAATTTTTCTTATGAGAAAGTGCCCTCCCCAATCCTTAGGAATTCCTGCATAGACACGTATTCCCCATGTTCGTCCTACTAACATGTTCGTCTTCTAGGGGATGCAATACTTGAAATTTGATGTGGGTACAGACTTTTTTGTTACGTGGAGCTACATAATCCACGTCGCGCAGACCTGTAAGATCTACACCCGTTTGTTCAGGTACACATCCGTTAGGAGTCCAGGTTGCTTTTATATATTTATCAGGAGCCTTTACTGTCCAGCCCGAGGCTATTGTCTCACATCCCCAATAACCACAATAATAGTGTCCGGGATAATTACAGTAAGGCTGTCCAGAGGCCGGGCATAAATAAAATGGAGGTCCTTTTTCACAAGGTATTGGTACTAAATTACAAAGTTTCACTACACATTCAGGTGGCCCTGGGTTGCTAAAAGTGGCTATTGTTTTCGTTCCTTCCCAAGATATTAGTTCCCACTTAAATGGTTCATGTGGGTTTCCCCCTTTTGCTTGGGTTATTATCAATAGCACAATTAATGGTATACCAGGAAAAAGGGTGTTTGTTAATTTTGTTAATTTAAGTATATTCTTACCAGTCCTGGGGAAGTTCGGCCATGGCTGCTTTTGCATCCCATTTTTCTGGCTCTTTTCTCCACGGTTTGTTTCTCCTCTGCCTCGCCCGTCGACTCGGTTGCTTCGAGCCACGGGGTGTACCATCTTCTCGGCAGCAAGGGAATTCTTCAGGAGAATAGCTGTTGCGGGCTTTTTGCCTGTTTACATAGGCTTCCTACTTCGCAGCTTTAATTAATGGGGCCGAGCAAGACACGGTTAGTACTTCCCTCCTGCACTTTATAGCCAAGATTTCAGCTACAAAGGGGACTGGTTCGGTGGAGTGGTAACAATAATATTGAGGGTTTATTCCTTTGGCAAAAATTTCCCACCACTCATGGGATTCTCGAATAATTTCTTGTTTAGACTCTAATTGTTTTAATTTCCACTCCGTAAGAGTTCTTTGAATTTTCCAACACTGTGTGCAAACTCCTATTGGAGGGTATCCATATTCACAGTGTGTCCACCATTTATTCTGGCATACCTTACACCTGAAACAAGCAAATGGATAACAATTGCAGTTCAAATTATTACATCTAATTCATATATCTAGAGTGCATACATTATTTGCATCAGCATATCTTCTTATACTTGATATTGTGTGGTTGCATAAGTTTAGCAATTTCCTTCAACACACTTTGTACGCTTCCATATATAATAGATAAAAAAAGAAATAATTATAGCAAATATAAACAACAATACACACTTTATACCAAAAGGTAATGCGGCAAAATAATCAAATAAAGTCTCTATCATTACGTTATCTTTTCAGGGTTATCTTGGTGTCACCTGGAGTACTGATTACTTTCCAGTGGGGTCTCGTCACTGGGCCTTTAATGCGACTAGCATGAGTCCATCCACGCTCAGCAGTCCGGACAGCCGTTTCTGTTGTAAGCAGAACAAGATAAGGTCCCTCCCAATTGGGTTTTAGGGTTTCTTCTTTCCACGTTTTAACCAATACCCAGTCCCCAGGTTTAAGAGTATGAATGTTTAAGTCCAACGGTGGTCGTTGTACAATCAGTCCATGTTCCCAAAGCTTGTTACGATGTTCTGCTAATCGTGAAACGTATTCATTAATCACACGGTCTCGAATTAAAACATTTGTTTGTGGACTTTCAATTCTATAGGACATTCCATACACCATTTCAAACGCTGATATTCCTACATCTGCTCGGGGTCTGGTTCTGAGAATGAATAGCGCCATGGGTAGGCACTTAATCCATGATAATTTGGTTTCTATCCTTAATTTAGTCAAAATAGTTTTGATTTCTCCATTCATCCTTTCAACTTTTCCCCAACTTTGTGGATGCCATGGCGTATGGTATTCCCACTTAATACCCAAGCTTTCTGTTAGATCTCTAACAATTTTTGACACAAAGTGTGTTCCTCTGTCCGAGTCGATTACTTCAGGTACTCCATATCGAGGTATAATGTGTTCAAGTAACACTTTAGTAACTTGGTTAGCAGTTGCCTTGGAGGTAGGAAAAGCCTCAACATAATGTGTTAAATGATCCACCATTACTAATAAATATTTGTAACGCCCTACCCTGGGTAGCTCAGTAAAATCCACTTGTATGTGTGAGAAAGGTCTGTATGCTGGGGAACGTCCTCCAAGAGGCTTTTGTCTCATGTTGTTTCGATTAACCTTTTGACAGGTCTCGCAGGCTGCCGTGACTGTCTTTGCTATGTTATATACGCCTATACAGGCAAACTGTTGATTGAAATGATCAACTAACGCCTGGGTTCCCCAGTGTGTTTTACTATGTATTTTTGAAAATATTTCAAGTGCTATGCCCTTCGGCAAAACTTCTCTCCCATCTGGCAATATGTACTTACCATCCTGTTCCTTAGCTCCCATTTGTTCTCGTTTTTCCTTTTCTGCAGACTCAAACCTCAAATTTTTACTAACAGGTATTTGTTGTATAGTTAAAATCGTACTATAATTGCCTGCCACTCGTTTTGCTTCTGTATCAGCTGCATTATTTCCCCTAACTTGGTAACTCGTACCTCGCTGGTGTCCCTTTATATGTACAACTGCTATTTTATTCGGCATTTTTAATGCCTCCAGAACTTGCCGAATTAATTCCGGGCGTATCAGTTCTTTTCCCTGTGAGTTAACGAATCCTCTGTCTTCCCATATTTTCCCAAAAGTGTGCACTACTCTGAACGCATAGCGTGAGTCTGTATATATAGTTCCATCCTTTCCCTTCAGTGACACTAATGCTTTCCACAATGCATACAGCTCACAGGCTTGAGCCGACCAGCTGGCACTCAGGGGGCCCGATTCTATTGTCTTAAATTCTCTTTTTTCCAACTTAACGATGGCATATCCGGACAATCGTTTACCTTCCACTATTCGTGATGACCCATCTGTAAATAATACTTCTCCACATTGTAGTTCTTCTTCTTCTAAGTCTGGCCTAATGCGTGTCTGCTGTTCAATTGTTTGAAAACAATTGTGCAATAGTTCATTACCTTCTCCTGGGTACAAAAATTCAGCGGGGTTAACTGCTCCAATAGTTTTCAAAGATAGTTTAGGGGATTCTATAAGTATTCCCTCATACTTTAATAATCGGCTATCTGTAAGCCATTTTTCTGCTTTTTGTTGTAACACTCCCCTGATATTATGAGGCGCATATAAGACAACTTCTCCATTAAAGGTAATGCGATTCGTTTCCTCAAGTAATAAGGCAGCAGCAACAATGATTTGTAAACAACTCGGCCAACCCCTGCTCACAGGGTCCAACAGCTTTGATAAGTATGCCACCGGTTTCTTTTGTCCGGCCCATTCCTGAGTTAATACTCCGAATGCCGTTCCTTCATATATGTTAACAAATAAATGGAATGGCCGCTTTAAATCTGGGAGGCTTAAAACCGGTGCTTGGCTTAGCTCCCTTTTGAGACTGGCAAACTGCTCTTGATCCTGAGGGGTCCACTTGGGCATTTTGTCTTTAGACAGTTGTTCATATAAGAATTTAACTTTAAAGCTGTAGTTCTCTATCCATTGCCTACAATACCCAAATGGCCCTAATGCCTGCCGAATTTGCCTCTTAGTGACAGGCATAGGTAATTCCAGAATTCCTTTAATGCGCTCTGGATCCAATATCTTCTTGCCGTTAAACAAATAATGCCCCAAATATTTCACTTTTTCCTCCACAAATTGTAACTTTTCTTGTGATACCCGTAGTCCCTTTTGTGCAAGAAAGTTTAGGAGCCGAATGCTTTCTTTTCTTACATCCTCCTTATTATTCCCTGCTATGAGCAGATCATCTACATACTGTAACAGCACGTTTCCCGTTTGTACCTGGTATTCTTTTAAGAGCTCTTCCAGGGCCTGTCCAAACAGATTAGGGGACTCAGTGAACCCTTGGGGGAGCACGGTCCATCTCAATTGCTGTTTACGGCCTGTCTCTATGTCTTCCCATTCAAAGGCAAAATAATCACGGCATTCTTCTGCCAGTGGACAGGCCCAAAAGGCATCCTTTAAATCAGCCACACTATACCAGGAGTTATGGGGTCCTAGCTTGCTTAGCAGTGTGTATGGATTTGCTACTACAGGGAACCGGGCGATAGTTCTTTTGTTTATTTCCCTTAGATCATGTACGAGCCGATATTTCCCATTTGGTTTCTTCACAGGCAGAATGGGGGTGTTAAAGGGTGACATACAAGGCTCTAAGATTCCTTGTGCTAACAATCGATCGATTTCTGGTTTTAATCCCCTCCGTCCTTCTAGGGATATGGGATATTGCCTTACCCTCACAGGTATGTGGGGTTCGGAAATTTGGATTTTAATCGGTGGGATTTCCAGTCTACTAATTGTGTCCGGAGAGTACCAGACACCGGGGTTAATTTGTTTTTGATCATCCACGGTCAAAGGATAAGCAGACACTGTTAGCTCTTGATTTTTCACTTTAATTTCTAATTGCAATTCAACAATTAAATCTCGTCCTAACAGATTAAATTCTGCTTCAGGGACGAGCAAGAGTTCACCCATTCCAAATTTATTTTCAGTTTCGAATACCACATTTTTGATTTTGCTTACTTTAAAGGGTTCTCCTTTTGCCCCAATTACTTGTACTTTTTCAGGGGAAACTTTACATCCCTCAGGTATTTGCTTAATAGTTGATTTCTCAGCCCCAGTGTCTACTAAAAAGGTGAACTCTTGTTTATGGGGACCTATTTTTAATTTTATCAAGGGCTCATGATGACTCCGGTCCCCTAAGATATAGAGCCCCTGACTCTCCTAATCCGTTTTCAATATTTCCTCATCCCTGATCCTTTCTCTGCAATTCTGTTTTATATGTCCCCTTTTTCCACAGTAAAAACAACATCTCTGTTCCTTCTTCACTACTACGTTCCCTTGTTTCGTTCCAGCAGATCTGTGTTCACCAGTTTGCCCTTTGCGATCCTCTCTGACTGCTGCTACCATCATTTTTACTTGTCGCTTGCTGCTCTCTTCTTCCCGCCTTACGTAGACTTTCTGAGCTTCCCTCAATAATTCATCCAAGCCTCTATTCTGCCAGTCTTCTAACTTTTCAATCTTCTTTCTGATATCTTCCCATGATTTTGCCACAAACTGAGTTTTGAGGAGCGCTTGCCCTAAAGGGTCGTCTGGATTTACCCCAGAGTACAGCTGAAGGGCTTTCCTCAGTCGTTCCAGCCACTCAGTAGGGCTTTCATCTTTCTTTTGCATTTCATTAAATGCTTTATTGATATTCTGGCCACGGGGTACTGCTTCCCTAATCCCCTGGATTACTATAGTTCTCAGGTCCTGCATATGAGTTCTATGCACTGGATCCTGATTATCCCAATGAGGTCTTTGGAGTGGCCATTTAATATCTGCTTGGGGTCCCTGGGCATGCTGAGCATCCCACAGTCTCATTCCTGCTCGTCTAATCATATCTCTTTCCTCGGTAGTAAATAATTGACCAAGGATAGATTGCATCTCATCCCAAGTATAAAGGTTTGGTCCCAAAAATGGATTTAATCTTTCTGCCACTCCGAGTGGGTCTTCAATTAAGTTTCCCATCTCGGTTCTTTTAAAATCTCGTAGGTCAGCCGAGTTTAGGGGTACGGAAATATATCCGATCACAGGTTGAGGTCCCCCCATGGGTATTTCCCTTAGGGGGTACATTTGAGCTGCCCCTTTCTGACTTCTAGTTATGCGTCTAGGAAGAGGGGGAGACCCTTGTTCCGACTCTGGTGGGGGAGTGGGCGCTCTGGGGACCTCTGCGGGAGCAGGAGGAGGAATGTAAGGAGGGGGGGTTAGAAGGGTTTCGTCCAACTCTTCCTGCTTTTTCTTTTGTTTAGTTTTCATTTCATTCAGTGGGTAAAGTCTAGCTCCCGGTCTTTCTAGCCACACTTCCGCATATCGACTCTCCTCCGGGTTAAGGGGTTTTTTATTATTAACCCAGAGGTTTAATTGCTGTCTTACCCAATCTTCTTCTGACCCATAGACTGGCCAAAAGACATTTTTAGAAATCTTCTTCCCTCCCCATATCTTAGTACAATATTCTATCATCTTCTGCTTATCTTTCCCTAGGGTTCCAAGGAAATATCTCCAATTGTCTAAGATATATGCCAGAGGGGTATTCTTAGGTACAGTGGGTACCCTTCCCATGGGAGTCGAAGGCTTGCTGCCCTTCGCCCCCATCTTCTGGAATATCCACAAACATACACTCACTCGCTCCCCTTGTTCCTGGCCCAGTCCCTCGCGGGAGATGGGAAACGCAGTACTTAAGAGTCCGCACTCGCTTGGTTCAGTATATCGAACCTCTCACTCGTTATATCCCAGGAAACCCAATCCTGCCCGAACGGCAAACCCGCAAACAAATTCGCAATATACTTACGCGTCCTGCGTCTTCGTCCGGACTCCCGTGCACAGAATTTTTATGGGATTTTACCGGTTTCTCCTTTGCTCATTATTCTAGAATTTAGGTTCGTCGGTAAGGTTGGAGTAAGCTGTTGGTCGCGGGGCCGCAAAATGTCGCGGGGCGCCTCCCCGGAGGACCAAAGCCCACCGTTCCTTATCCGAGTCACGGCACCAGAAATTGTTATAAATTGAGACCACAACGGATCATAATCCAATTAAAATTTTATTAATTATAGCAAGTAGAATATGAGCAAAAACAGCGCTGGACGACAGGGGAGTCTGCGCTCCGCCCACTGCCGTCCTGAGCAGTTCAAACAGTCCCTTTTTATACATCTTTACTCCCGTGTTCATGAGGTAGTGGAGGTACTCTGCGCATGCTTCAGTTGTTGTTAGGGGGTCGTTTTCTGCCTTCTGGTGGTCGTTGAGGCCGAAGTAAGAAGTCTTCCTCCTTTGTCCCATAGTTGACCCCTCACTCATATGTCCTTATATGGGGTAGTTTGTCCTGTTTCTGTCGGTTCCTGGACATCTGGTGGTTATCTTATCTTGCACAAGCGGTATCTTGTGGCTGTTTATATCTTTTGCTGTCTGACCTTTACATTGGGCCTAACATAAATCTTTATAAACAATACCCTAGTCCATAGTTTCTCACACTGTCTGACCTTTACATTGGGCTTAACATAAATCTTAATAAACAATACCCTAGTCCATAGTTTCTCACATTCCCCAAACAGTATCACATTTAGAGCAGAGGATAATCGTTCCTTTCTACCCCAAACTCTTGGCTGGGGACACGTTGCAGTGCTATCAAACTAGCAGACCGCAACAAGGCTTTAGCGTTGGCCATATTCTACTGCCGGTGCTGTAGCACCTTCCTCCAGAGGCCAGACCACACTGCTCCTCCTCCAGCTGACACCCTCTCCCACAAGCCACAGGGCTATTTAACCCCTTAGCGGGAACCAGCTACACCTGCACATCGCCCATGTCAATCAACCCACTGCCTCTGAGGCAAGGCCACAGCTGCGTGTTATCAATGCTAATCAACCCACCGCCTTCATTCCTCTACAGGGACAAGCTCACCAAGCACATTTCCACCACCCACAACTGGCTGCTAAACTGTCATTCGCACAGAGCAACGTGTGGAAAAAAAAAAAAAAATAAAATTCCTCCAGGACACATCAAAGTAATTCCACTACTGTTCAGGCTCCCAAGGTACTTTCACCCGTTCAAGCCATCGCAAGGCCTGACGGCCCATTTCTCTCCTTGTACCACCACCACTCCAGAAAAGCAGAGGAAATGTGATGGAGACAGCACACTGGGTGAGCTACAGAGCCCCTGATACCATCTACTAAACATGAAGAGTGTGAGCATGGGAAGGACTAGAAAGGCACTCCACTTACCGTTTAGCTGCTTTCTTGCCAATGAGGTGTCGGTGGAATTGGTGCTCAGCCTTGATTATTGCGTAATCCGTCCCGTGGATCTAAAAAGAATTATATCTTTTATATCTATCTATATATGTATGGATGTACATTATTTTATATTATAATATATAGGGCCAGGTAGGACAGGCCACCGCTTCTGTCTCGTGCCCTAAGTAACTGCCTACTGCCAGTATTGGCACTGACTCACCAGCGGTCAGCTACAAGCACTTCTGCTCTTCAGCAGAGCACAAGCATTCCTCTGCTTTGAGAAGAGAGCATTGTGCTCATGAAACATTGAAAAGACTTACTTCTACGCCTCTCCAGCTATAACCAAGGGAATCCTTCCTTCTCCGCACCAAAAAAAATAATGCTGACTTTTCAAGGATGCTATGGATGAGGTTCATAACCAAGGGGTGTCATCCACCTGGCCACACAATTTGTCTCCTGCAAGTACGATTAAGCATGCCAAGACATCCTATGGATGTGACAAACACCTCATCACCTCTGCTCTGTTGCCCCTTCTTCCCCCAGTTTCTTACTGGAACTAGTAACTCCAGCTCACCAGTTCCTTGAGCATGGCTTCAATCGGTTCCTGAGCCACATGCACATCTTCTGTAGGTCCTTCCAAAGTGATGTTATCCTGTGGCGAGCAGCCTCACAGTTTGCCCTCTTGCCTGTGATAACAATTGTCTCCGAGTTGCTGTTCTTTGCTGGGAGATCAATTATGGTGTTGCTTTCTTTACGGATCTGCCACAAAAGAAAAAAAAAAAAAAATCATCTCAGAAGCGTCCCATGTCAGAAGAAAAACCCTCGCAGGCTATATTGGACATCACCAATGGGCAGGAGAGAGCATCCAGTGGGATTTTGCTGCAGGCAGTGATCATCACGAGCACTTGAGTTAGGAGCAATATCTCACCTTCTTGATGTTGGCACCTCCTTTCCCTACGATGTTCTTGGGGAACTGTTTGCAGATGGGGACAGAAATAGAAAAGCTGTTTTCAACCTAAGGGAGAAAGGAAGGGAGAACTGAAGATTACACTGTCGTGGCAAGGGAGGCCCGACTTCAGGAACTCTGATAAACGAGCTTTTGAAAAGAGGCTTAGACCCAAGGAAGTTCTCTATACGAGGGACTTGTAAGACTAAACAAAGGCAAGGACGTTCCCCTATAGCCTTCCCATAACAGGTACTACCCCCTGCCTCCATTCAGCCAAAACAGCGTCGACAGCTCCCTCCTCTTGAGGTGTTTTAGCTCTACCCAAGCCAGTAGAGCTCTGCTTTGCCCCAGGGTTATCCAGGCACGGAGGAGGGAAGTGCAGGCAGAAGACCTCCTTACCAGGTCTGCCACCGTCTTTTGCATGTACTCGGTGCACTTCTCCACCTCGTTTTTGGGACCTCGGAGTTGGACGATGTCACTCTTGTGTGCAGGGTCTGGGAAGTTGATGATAACCTGCAGGAGCGGTCATTTATAGTTAGCTCAAGCAAAAGCAAGAACCCTTGTGTCAGACACATGCAAAGGTTGGGGGGATCCTACACATGCCCTTTTCCCATTCAGAAAAGGGGAACCGTGTTAGCGGCCTCTGGCTAAAAGAACTATCTTCTCAGACACTTGCGCTACAGAGCCACTAAAGTTACGACTTCTGTGACGACAGGCCTACTACCCATGTAGGAAAGAACCCCTCTGGATTCCTCCTCTCCTACAAAGCCTTACCTCTGGGAATTGCTCCCGGATTTCCCAGACCCGCTCAGCCTTCTGCCCAGTGATGGTCCGGTGGAATTTCTGCTCAACGATTAGGTCCGCAGCGTGTTCATTTTCCTGACGGGAACAGAGGGCACACTGAGTGTTCAGCCGGAGAGCCGTCTACTTTGACTTAGCGGTTTGCTGCCCGACGGTTTACTTGCCAGCACTGTCCCTCTTTTCTCCAGACCAAATTCACTCTGCGTTGACAGAGAAGGGCTACCCGAGGGAACAGGGGAAGACATTTGTGAAGAGGAACTTGCACTTGTCATGAGATCCAAGTGCTCCGTGGGCAAGGGGCACACACTCGCACCAGAAGGTTACAAGGGAACACGAGAGCCCAAACCCTGCAGTCTCCCAAACATCACGTCCTACCCACTCACCATACGGGAAGCGAGTTCCAGCAGCTCGCTCTTGGCCTGTGGGACCCCCTGTGGGTCTCCTTCCATTCTGATCGGGTTGCTCTTCTCGTTGTCCGGGGGAATGCGCACAGACACCTTGTACAGATCCTTCATCCTGTTCACTTCGAGGCAAGGACTGTGGTGACGCCGTCTGCTAGGCAAAGACCTGGAAGCAAGGCACCTGGATTATCACTGCTCAGAGGCTGATGAAGAAGTAAAGCCGCCTCTGGGAAGGGCTCGGTGGGGTAGGGTTGAGCCAGGGGAAATTGCCTCTTCCCCCTGGAGTTCAGCGAGAGCAGACCTGTGCCACACGAGAGCCTGTCCAAGTAAATACCGTGGCATCTACAGAGCCCATTGTTCCCTTGTCAGAGCCAGGCGTGTTTCTTCCCCAAACAGTATCACATTTAGAGCAGAGGATAATCGTTCCTTTCTACCCCAAACTCTTGGCTGGGGACACGTTGCAGTGCTATCAAACTAGCAGACCGCAACAAGGCTTTACCGTTGGCCATATTCTACTGCCGGTGCTGTAGCACCTTCCTCCAGAGGCCAGACCACACTGCTCCTCCTCCAGCTGACACCCTCTCCCACAAGCCACAGGGCTATTTAACCCCTTAGCGGGAACCAGCTACACCTGCACATCGCCCATGTCAATCAACCCACTGCCTCTGAGGCAAGGCCACAGCTGCGTGTTATCAATGCTAATCAACCCACCGCCTTCATTCCTCTACAGGGACAAGCTCACCAAGCACATTTCCACCACCCACAACTGGCTGCTAAAATGTCATTCGCACAGAGCAGCGTGTGGAAAAAAAAAAAAAAAAAAAAAAATTCCTCCAGGACACATCAAAGTAATTCCACTACTGTTCAGGCTCCCAAGGTACTTTCACCCGTTAAAGCCATCGCAAGGCCTGACGGCCCATTTCTCTCCTTGTACCACCACCACTCCAGAAAAGCAGAGGAAATGTGATGGAGACAGCACACTGGGTGAGCTACAGAGCCCCTGATACCATCTACTAAACACGAAGAGTGTGAGCATGGGAAGGACTAGAAAGGCACTCCACTTACCGTTTAGCTGCGTTCTTGCCAATGAGGTGTCGGTGGAATTGGTGGTCAGCCTTGATTATTGCGTAATCCGTCCCGTGGATCTAAAAAGAATTATATCTTTTATATCTATCTATATATGTATGGATGTACATTATTTTATATTATAATATATAGGGCCAGGTAGGACAGGCCACCGCTTCTGTCTCGTGCCCTAAGTAACTGCCTACTGCCACTATTGGCACTGACTCACCAGCGGTCAGCTACAAGCACTTCTGCTCTTCAGCAGAGCACAAGCATTCCTCTGCTTTGAGAAGAGAGCATTGTGCTCATGAAACATTGAAAAGACTTACTTCTACGCCTCTCCAGCTATAACCAAGAGAATCCTTCCTTCTCCGCACCAAAAAAATTAATGCTGACTTTTCAAGGATGCTATGGATGAGGTTCATAACCAAGGGGTGTCATCCACCTGGCCACACAATTTGTCTCCTGCAAGTACGATTAAGCATGCCAAGACATCCTATGGATGTGACAAACACCTCATCACCTCTGCTCTGTTGCCCCTTCTTCCCCCAGTTTCTTACTGGAACTAGTAACTCCAGCTCACCAGTTCCTTGAGCATGGCTTCAATCGGTTCCTGAGCCACATGCACATCTTCTGTAGGTCCTTCCAAAGTGATGTTATCCTGTGGCGAGCAGCCTCACAGTTTGCCCTCTTGCCTGTGCTAACAATTGTCTCCGAGTTGCTGTTCTTTGCTGGGAGATCAATTATGGTGTTGCTTTCTTTACGGATCTGCCATAAAGAAAAAAAAAAAAAAATCATCTCAGAAGCGTCCCATGTCAGAAGAAAAACCCTCGCCGGCTATATTGGACATCACCAATGGGCAGGAGAGAGCATCCAGTGGGATTTTGCTGCAGGCAGTGATCATCACGAGCACTTGAGTTAGGAGCAATATCTCACCTTCTTGATGTTGGCACCTCCTTTCCCTACGATGTTCTTGGGGAACTGTTTGCAGATGGGGACAGAAATAGAAAAGCTGTTTTCAACCTAAGGGAGAAAGGAAGGGAGAACTGAAGATTACACTGTCGTGGCAAGGGAGGCCCGACTTCAGGAACTCTGATAAACGAGCTTTTGAAAAGAGGCTTAGACCCAAGGAAGTTCTCTATACGAGGGACTTGTAAGACTAAACAAAGGCAAGGACGTTCCCCTATAGCCTTCCCATAACAGGTACTACCCCCTGCCTCCATTCAGCCAAAACAGCGTCGACAGCTCCCTCCTCTTGAGGTGTTTTAGCTCTACCCAAGCCAGTAGAGCTCTGCTTTGCCCCAGGGTTATCCAGGCACGGAGGAGGGAAGTGCAGGCAGAAGACCTCCTTACCAGGTCTGCCACCGTCTTTTGCATGTACTCGGTGCACTTCTCCACCTCGTTTTTGGGACCTCGGAGTTGGACGATGTCACTCTTGTGTGCAGGGTCTGGGAAGTTGATGATAACCTGCAGGAGCGGTCATTTAGAGTTAGCTCAAGCAAAAGCAAGAACCCTTGTGTCAGACACATGCAAAGGTTGGGGGGATCCTACACATGCCCTTTTCCCATTCAGAAAAGGGGAACCGTGTTAGCGGCCTCTGGCTAAAAGAACTATCTTCTCAGACACTTGCGCTACAGAGCCACTAAAGTTACGACTTCTGTGACGACAGGCCTACTACCCATGTAGGAAAGAACCCCTCTGGATTCCTCCTCTCCTACAAAGCCTTACCTCTGGGAATTGCTCCCGGATTTCCCAGATCCGCTCAGCCTTCTGCCCAGTGATGGTCCGGTGGAATTTCTGCTCAACGATTAGGTCCGCAGCGTGTTCATTTTCCTGACGGGAACAGAGGGCACACTGAGTGTTCAGCCGGAGAGCCATCTACTTTGACTTAGCGGTTTGCTGCCCGACGGTTTACTTGCCAGCACTGTCCCTCTTTTCTCCAGACCAAATTCACTCTGCGTTGACAGAGAAGGGCTACCCGAGGGAACAGGGGAAGACATTTGTGAAGAGGAACTTGCACTTGTCATGAGATCCAAGTGCTCCGTGGGCAAGGGGCACACACTCGCACCAGAAGGTTACAAGGGAACACGAGAGCCCAAACCCTGCAGTCTCCCAAACATCACGTCCTACCCACTCACCATACGGGAAGCGAGTTCCAGCAGCTCGCTCTTGGCCTGTGGGACCCCCTGTGGGTCTCCTTCCATTCTGATCGGGTTGCTCTTCTCGTTGTCCGGGGGAATGCGCACAGACACCTTGTACAGATCCTTCATCCTGTTCACTTCGAGGCAAGGACTGTGGTGACGCCGTCTGCTAGGCAAAGACCTGGAAGCGAGGCACCTGGATTATCACTGCTCAGAGGCTGATGAAGAAGTAAAGCCGCCTCTGGGAAGGGCTCGGTGGGGTAGGGTTGAGCCAGGGGAAATTGCCTCTTCCCCCTGGAGTTCAGCGAGAGCAGACCTGTGCCACACGAGAGCCTGTCCAAGTAAATACCGTGGCATCTACAGAGCCCATTGTTCCCTTGTCAGAGCCAGGCGTGTTTCTTCCCCAAACAGTATCACATTTAGAGCAGAGGATAATCGTTCCTTTCTACCCCAAACTCTTGGCTGGGGACACGTTGCAGTGCTATCAAACTAGCAGACCGCAACAAGGCTTTAGCGTTGGCCATATTCTACTGCCGGTGCTGTAGCACCTTCCTCCAGAGGCCAGACCACACTGCTCCTCCTCCAGCTGACACCCTCTCCCACAAGCCACAGGGCTATTTAACCCCTTAGCGGGAACCAGCTACACCTGCACATCGCCCATGTCAATCAACCCACTGCCTCTGAGGCAAGGCCACAGCTGCGTGTTATCAATGCTAATCAACCCACCGCCTTCATTCCTCTACAGGGAGAAGCTCACCAAGCACATTTCCACCACCCACAACTGGCTGCTAAAATGTCATTCGCACAGAGCAACGTGTGGAAAAAAAAAAAAAAAAATTCCTCCAGGACACATCAAAGTAATTCCACTACTGTTCAGGCTCCCAAGGTACTTTCACCCGTTCAAGCCATCGCAAGGCCTGACGGCCCATTTCTCTCCTTGTACCACCACCACTCCAGAAAAGCAGAGGAAATGTGATGGAGACAGCACACTGGGTGAGCTACAGAGCCCCTGATACCATCTACTAAACACGAAGAGTGTGAGCATGGGAAGGACTAGAAAGGCACTCCATTTACCGTTTAGCTGCTTTCTTGCCAATGAGGTGTCGGTGGAATTGGTGCTCAGCCTTGATTATTGCGTAATCCGTCCCGTGGATCTAAAAAGAATTATATTTTTTATATCTATCTATATATGTATGGATGTACATTATTTTATATTATAATATATAGGGCCAGGTAGGACAGGCCACCACTTCTGTCTCGTGCCCTAAGTAACTGCCTACTGCCAGTATTGGCACTGACTCACCAGCGGTCAGCTACAAGCACTTCTGCTCTTCAGCAGAGCACAAGCATTCCTCTGCTTTGAGAAGAGAGCATTGTGCTCATGAAACATTGAAAAGACTTACTTCTACGCCTCTCCAGCTATAACCAAGAGAATCCTTCCTTCTCCGCACCAAAAAAATTAATGCTGACTTTTCAAGGATGCTATGGATGAGGTTCATAACCAAGGGGTGTCATCCACCTGGCCACACAATTTGTCTCCTGCAAGTACGATTAAGCATGCCAAGACATCCTATGGATGTGACAAACACCTCATCACCTCTGCTCTGTTGCCCCTTCTTCCCCCAGTTTCTTACTGGAACTAGTAACTCCAGCTCACCAGTTCCTTGAGCATGGCTTCAATCGGTTCCTGAGCCACATGCACATCTTCTGTAGGTCCTTCCAAAGTGATGTTATCCTGTGGCGAGCAGCCTCACAGTTTGCCCTCTTGCCTGTGATAACAATTGTCTCCGAGTTGCTGTTCTTTGCTGGGAGATCAATTATGGTGTTGCTTTCTTTACGGATCTGCCATAAAGGAAAAAAAAAAAAAATCATCTCAGAAGTGTCCCATGTCAGAAGAAAAACCCTCGCCGGCTATATTGGACATCACCAATGGGCAGGAGAGAGCATCCAGTGGGATTTTGCTGCAGGCAGTGATCATCACGAGCACTTGAGTTAGGAGCAATATCTCACCTTCTTGATGTTGGCACCTCCTTTCCCTACGATGTTCTTGTGGAACTGTTTGCAGATGGGGACAGAAATAGAAAAGCTGTTTTCAACCTAAGGGAGAAAGGAAGGGAGAACTGAAGATTACACTGTCGTGGCAAGGGAGGCCCGACTTCAGGAACTCTGATAAACGAGCTTTTGAAAAGAGGCTTAGACCCAAGGAAGTTCTCTATACGAGGGACTTGTAAGACTAAACAAAGGCAAGGACGTTCCCCTATAGCCTTCCCATAACAGGTACTACCCCCTGCCTCCATTCAGCCAAAACAGCGTCGACAGCTCCCTCCTCTTGAGGTGTTTTAGCTCTACCCAAGCCAGTAGAGCTCTGCTTTGCCCCAGGGTTATCCAGGCACGGAGGAGGGAAGTGCAGGCAGAAGACCTCCTTACCAGGTCTGCCACCGTCTTTTGCATGTACTCGGTGCACTTCTCCACCTCGTTTTTGGGACCTCGGAGTTGGACGATGTCACTCTTGTGTGCAGGGTCTGGGAAGTTGATGATAACCTGCAGGAGCGGTCATTTAGAGTTAGCTCAAGCAAAAGCAAGAACCCTTGTGTCAGACACATGCAAAGGTTGGGGGGATCCTACACATGCCCTTTTCCCATTCAGAAAAGGGGAACCGTGTTAGCGGCCTCTGGCTAAAAGAACTATCTTCTCAGACACTTGCGCTACAGAGCCACTAAAGTTACGACTTCTGTGACGACAGGCCTACTACCCATGTAGGAAAGAACCCCTCTGGATTCCTCCTCTCCTACAAAGCCTTACCTCTGGGAATTGCTCCCGGATTTCCCAGACCCGCTCAGCCTTCTGCCCAGTGATGGTCCGGTGGAATTTCTGCTCAACGATTAGGTCCGCAGCGTGTTCATTTTCCTGACGGGAACAGAGGGCACACTGAGTGTTCAGCCGGAGAGCCATCTACTTTGACTTAGCGGTTTGCTGCCCGACGGTTTACTTGCCAGCACTGTCCCTCTTTTCTCCAGACCAAATTCACTCTGCGTTGACAGAGAAGGGCTACCCGAGGGAACAGGGGAAGACATTTGTGAAGAGGAACTTGCACTTGTCATGAGATCCAAGTGCTCCGTGGGCAAGGGGCACACACTCGCACCAGAAGGTTACAAGGGAACACGAGAGCCCAAACCCTGCAGTCTCCCAAACATCACGTCCTACCCACTCACCATACGGGAAGCGAGTTCCAGCAGCTCGCTCTTGGCCTGTGGGACCCCCTGTGGGTCTCCTTCCATTCTGATCGGGTTGCTCTTCTCGTTGTCCGGGGGAATGCGCACAGACACCTTGTACAGATCCTTCATCCTGTTCACTTCGAGGCAAGGACTGTGGTGACGCCGTCTGCTAGGCAAAGACCTGGAAGCAAGGCACCTGGATTATCACTGCTCAGAGGCTGATGAAGAAGTAAAGCCGCCTCTGGGAAGGGCTCGGTGGGGTAGGGTTGAGCCAGGGGAAATTGCCTCTTCCCCCTGGAGTTCAGCGAGAGCAGACCTGTGCCACACGAGAGCCTGTCCAAGTAAATACCGTGGCATCTACAGAGCCCATTGTTCCCTTGTCAGAGCCAGGCGTGTTTCTTCCCCAAACAGTATCACATTTAGAGCAGAGGATAATCGTTCCTTTCTACCCCAAACTCTTGGCTGGGGACACGTTGCAGTGCTATCAAACTAGCAGACCGCAACAAGGTTTTAGCGTTGGCCATATTCTACTGCCGGTGCTGTAGCACCTTCCTCCAGAGGCCAGACCACACTGCTCCTCCTCCAGCTGACACCCTCTCCCACAAGCCACAGGGCTATTTAACCCCTTAGCGGGAACCAGCTACACCTGCACATCGCCCATGTCAATCAACCCACTGCCTCTGAGGCAAGGCCACAGCTGCGTGTTATCAATGCTAATCAACCCACCGCCTTCATTCCTCTACAGGGACAAGCTCACCAAGCACATTTCCACCACCCACAACTGGCTGCTAAAATGTCATTCGCACAGAGCAACGTGTGGAAAAAAAAAAAAAAAAAAATTCCTCCAGGACACATCAAAGTAATTCCACTACTGTTCAGGCTCCCAAGGTACTTCCACCCGTTCAAGCCATCGCAAGGCCTGACGGCCCATTTCTCTCCCTGTACCACCACCACTCCAGAAAAGCAGAGGAAATGTGATGGAGACAGCACACTGGGTGAGCTACAGAGCCCCTGATACCATGTACTAAATACGAAGAGTGTGAGCATGGGAAGGACTAGAAAGGCACTCCACTTACCGTTTAGCTGCTTTCTTGCCAATGAGGTGTCGGTGGAATTGGTGCTCAGCCTTGATTATTGCGTAATCCGTCCCGTGGATCTAAAAAGAATTATATCTTTTATATCTATCTATATATGTATGGATGTACATTATTTTATATTATAATATATAGGGCCAGGTAGGACAGGCCACCGCTTCTGTCTCGTGCCCTAAGTAACTGCCTACTGCCAGTATTGGCACTGACTCACCAGCGGTCAGCTACAAGCACTTCTGCTCTTCAGCAGAGCACAAGCATTCCTCTGCTTTGAGAAGAGAGCATTGTGCTCATGAAACATTGAAAAGACTGACTTCTACGCCTCTCCAGCTATAACCAAGAGAATCCTTCCTTCTCCGCACCAAAAAAATTAATGCTGACTTTTCAAGGATGCTATGGATGAGGTTCATAACCAAGGGGTGTCATCCACCTGGCCACACAATTTGTCTCCTGCAAGTACGATTAAGCATGCCAAGACATCCTATGGATGTGACAAACACCTCATCACCTCTGCTCTGTTGCCCCTTCTTCCCCGAGTTCCTGTTCTCCTTCATAATACCTAGTTGTTCTCTCATTATGAATCCTCCCTTCCCCTTATCAGTGTCAATGGAATCATCGTTCCATGGACAATGAGTCGTCCCTTTCCCCCGCTTGGTCCGAGAGTATTACCTCTGTTCAGTGGCTTGATCCAGGGTGATAGTGCTCGTTCTAGGCGCTGTAAAAAGCGAAATCTATATCCTATGTCCTGATTTTGGGTATCTAACATTAATGCAAAACAGTAATCCTCACACAGTTTTTATTTCATTCTGTAGCGTCGGTGTCGCTATCAGCTGCCTGCGGTAAAGGTTCACGGGAAGGTCTTACATTCTTCGCTGGGATCCATCTAGGTCCTTTTTCTGTAGAGACACAAGCATAACCTTTTCCCCGTGTAACAAGAGGATATGGTCCCATAATTTTACCTGTTTCTGCATCTCGGACCGATACCGGGCCTTTAACCCGTGCCTCGACGGAGGTAGCTGCAGTGAAACATCGACCTATCGGTGGGTCGTTATCTATTCAAGAACAATTCAAAAAATTAAAAACATACAACGCTTTCTGTAACCGTTCCTCGGGAATAGCCATGCCCATTCCCCCTTTTTGTTGTTGTCATAAACGTTTCAGAGACCGATGAGACCCTTCAATGAGAGATCGACCGGTGGGGGAATGAGCAATGCCGGTAATATGAGTTCTACCCCATAGGGCAAAAGAGGTTTTTACAGTTGTTGAAACGTAAAGATAAAGACCGATAACGGTCCAGCTTAAGGGAATACCTAAAGCAGCAAAAGCACGCATTAAATGTCTACGAACAGCTCGTGCCTTTTCTCCTGTGTGACACGAGGCAACCAAGGCACCTGAAAATGTATCAATGGAAGAGTGGATATATTTAAGGCTACCAAATTCAGAATCATGCGTGACATCTGTTTGCCATAACGGTAGGCTTTGTAATCCTCTAGGATTAGCTCCTGCAGCAACTGATGGGAAAGAATGTTTTTGACAATCGGGACAGACAGCAATAATACTTGATGCTTGTTGAGCAGCAAGGCCAAACTGTCGCTTAAGAGCTCCAGCGTTTCGATGGAAAAAAAGAGTGCCTTCGCTTAGCGTGTGCAATACGGTCTGGCAGTACTTGAACTGGTCACGGCAATAGGTCAGCTCGTCGATTGCCTTCTGCAAGAAAACCAGGTAGCGAGGTATGAGACCTAATATGCATAACAAAATAAGGCGCAGATCGAGAGTCCAAAAGGAAAATAAGTTCCTGTAACAGGGTAAAGGGTTGTGAATGCGAAACACTCCGCAGCACAGAAGCTTCAGCTCGTGGAACAATACCTGCAACATAAGCAGAATCAGTAACAAGGTGGAGTGGTACATTCCATTCTCGGAAAACACGAACAACTGCATTCAGTTCTCCTGTTTGAGGTGAACCGGAGACCGTCTCTATGTCCGAATCCCATTGCCTCCGTTGATCATCCCACCACAGAAGAACAGATTTATGCGATTGGCCCGATCCATCTGTAAACACAGTAAGCGCCGGTAAGGGTTGTTCGCTTCTTCTGGGTTTTAACATCAGACGAAAATCAACGTTAAACAGTTTGTGTGAAGGTGGATGGGAAGTTATTCGACCTGTATGTTCTCGCCCGGCACCTCCCCGGGACCTACAGCTTGACAAACTATTGCTGTACAATTCAACCACGAGAACCTCTAACACCTTTACCGCTCAAACCTAGCCTTCTCCTTAACATCTTATATATCCCATAAACACCACCTACCCAAAACCTCAGCACTAAAATCATATTAACCCAAACCCCCCATACACACACGCCCCTAAGACTATAGGCGCCCAAACAGCCAACGAAGCCAACGAAACCAACGAAACCACGTCCCCGTAGCTTACAATCCAAAGCGTGGCACTGAAGATGCCAAGATGGCGTCCAATATGAAAGCCGAGGACAAAAGACTTAGCCCTAACCTTACGGTTGGCTCCTGCTAGACCTAGACGTGCAAGTATCTGCGGCCCAGTGTAAATGCCCTAGGCCTCCTGCTAAGACCGAAGGAGCAGGCATCAGGCACACGCTACCAACTGCAGCCCAAGACGCCTTGCTCAGCCACACCCCCACGGGCACTCAGCAGTAATTAACAGTAAGCAAGAAGCGCAAGCTTGACTTAGTCACGGCAACCTTCAGGGTTGGTAAATCTCGTGCCAGCCGCCGCGGTCACACCAGAAACCCAAGCCAACAGTCACACGGCGTAGAGAGTGGACCAGAGCCTGTCAGAATAACTAGGAAACCGAAACACAGCTAAGCTGTCGTAAGCCCGAGATACCCCTAAGGCCAACCTAAAGATGATCCTAGTAAACCTGACTGCGGCCAATGAAGAGACGGGACGCAGCTTGATGCAAGCAAATGTCAATGCGTTGTGCAGAAGCACGAGGTTTTATACGCTTGCAGAAGCTGCGCGTTTTAAACCAATTGCTTCTTGAGGCTAAGCCTTGCATACTAGGCAATCCCTGATTGGTGGTTAACTACCGGCACTTAACAGCAAGGTGTTACCTTTCCTTGGCGCCATCCGTCTCCCACTCCCCTGTGCTCTGTAACCATGCCCCATCATGTTGTTAATTGTTGTCTAGACAAGCTCGAGCACACTCCCCTCAGCTGACCGATTGCCACGCGTGGTCCTAGTTTCCAGCCCGCTCCTGCACCTCCCCCTTCCTGTTGCACAAAAGAACCTTTGAAAGCGAACGAGGAAAAACAAGGCCTAAGCAACAGAACAAATAAAAAACCAACTAAGACATATTATCACTGTCAAAATAACCCACTGCCTTTGTTCCGTACAATTCTACAATTTCCCCTTTTTGTTTTTGAACAGCTAGTACCAGGTTTGCCATGTTCCGCAGGGCCCTTGCAAACATGACAGCAACCAAGGTAATAGCAAACAAACAACACTGCCAATCGAGTGAATGGATGCCAGAAAAGGCTGAAATTTTCTCAGATTTTGATAACATGTTGCTGCAGTGGGGCGCCTAAAATCCACGCAGCACATACCATCAAAATCCTCACAGCCACGTCCTTGAACCAACAACAAAAAGCAGCGGCAATTTTGACTCACATGCTTAACTGCCTACCAAACAAGGTGATTGAACTCTTTAATGCTTTCCCTGCTGTTACTCTGCATAAGAGAAGAAGCGCTGCGACACGTTCCCATCCTAGCCTCCTACTACATTAGCATCTACAGAAAGACAATGCTCGACATGCAAAGTGTAAACAACATCACCTTCTTTTGGATTAACGTTATACGTAGGCGGAAGGGCACACCAAACAAGAACCGTTTCCGTCAAAAAGTTCGAAACATAGCATGCCTTCTCTGAACATACCTCTGGGGTCATCCCCTTCATTCCCTCCTTTTGAATGCAAAGAGAGACACTTTACCCTAACAGAGAAGCCCCTGTTTACATCTCTGAGCCAGGACACAAGCCGCAGCTGTGCGCGCCACCAGGCTCAGGGCAGAAACCACTCCTGTAGTTACCTAACTAGATATCTCGACAAGCGTGCAGACACCTATTAAACACTAAATAACCATGTTTATCGTTCCTGTTCTCCTTCGTAATACCTAGTTGTTCTCTCATTATGAATCCTCCCTTCCCCTTATCAGTGTCAATGGAATCATCGTTCCATGGACAATGAGTCGTCCCGTTCCCCCGCTTGGTCCGAGAGTATTACCTCTGTTCAGTGGCTTGATCCAGGGTGATAGTGCTCGTTCTAGGCGCTGTAAAAAGCGAAATCTATATCCTATGTCCTGATTTTGGGTATCTAACATTAATGCAAAACAGTAATCCTCACACAGTTTTTATTTCATTCTGTAGCGTCGGTGTCGGTATCGGCTGCCTGCGGTAAAGGTTCACGGAAAGGTCTTACATTCTTCGCTGGGATCCATCGAGGTCCTTTTTCTGTAGAGACACAAGCATAACCTTTTCCCCGTGTAACAAGAGGATATGGTCCCATAATTTTACCTGTTTCTGCATCTCGGACCGATACCGGGCCTTTAACCCGTGCCTCGACGGAGGTAGCTGCAGTGAAACGTCGACCTATCGGTGGGCCGTTATCTATTCAAGAACAATTCAAAAAATTAAAAACATACAACGCTTTCTGTAACCGTTCCTCGGGAATAGCCATGCCCATTCCCCCTTTTTGTTGTTGTCATAAACGTTTCAGAGACTGATGAGACCCTTCAATGAGAGATCGACCGGTGGGGGAATGAGCAATGCCGGTAATGTGAGTTCTACCCCATAGGGCAAAAGAGGTTTTTACAGTTGTTGAAACGTAAAGATAAAGACCGACAACGGTCCAGCTTAAGGGAATACCTAAAGCAGCAAAAGCACGCATTAAATGTCTACGAACAGCTCGTGCCTTTTCTCCTGTGTGACACGAGGCAACCAAGGCACCTGAAAATGTATCAATGGAAGAGTGGATATATTTAAGGCTACCAAATTCAGAATCATGCGTGACATCTGTTTGCCATAACGGTAGGCTTTGTAATCCTCTAGGATTAACTCCTGCAGCAACTGATGGGAAAGAATGTTTTTGACAATCGGGACAGACAGCAATAATACTTGATGCTTGTTGAGCAGCAAGGCCAAACTGTCGCTTAAGAGCTCCAGCGTTTCGATGGAAAAAAAGAGTGCCTTCGCTTAGCTTGTGCAATACGGTCTGGCAGTACTTGAACTGGTCACGGCAATAGGTCAGCTCGTCGATTGCCTTCTGCAAGAAAACCAGGTAGCGAGGTATGAGACCTAATATGCATAACAAAATAAGGCGCAGATCGAGAGTCCAAAAGGAAAATAAGTTCCTGTAACAGGGTAAAGGGTTGTGAATGCGAAACACTCCGCAGCACAGAAGCTTCAGCTCGTGGAACAATACCTGCAACATAAGCAGAATCAGTAACAAGGTGGAGTGGTACATTCCATTCTCGGAAAACACGAACAACTGCATTCAGTTCTCCTGGTTGAGGTGAACCGGAGACCGTCTCTATGTCCGAATCCCATTGTCTCCGTTGAAAACCTTAGGAAGACAGGAATTGAACCTGCACAGAAGAGATCAAAGCGCTCCATACTCCCCTTATATTACTTCCCAGTAGGGTCAGCTAAACAAAAGCTATCGGGCCCATACCCCGAAAATGATGGTTTAACCTCTTCCTCTACTAAATGAGCCCCGTCACAAAACTAACGTTCTCCTTAAGCCTTCTACTAGGAACAACCATCACAATTTCAAGCAACCACTGACTGCTAGCCTGGCCTGGACTAGAAATCAACACCCTTGCCATTATCCCCTTCCTTTCAAAATCACACCACCCTCGAGCTATGGAAGCTGCAATCAAATACTTTCTCGTCCAAGCAACCGCCTCCGCATTAATCCTCTTCTCAAGCACAATCAACGCACAGTTCACCGGACAATGAGACATTCCGCGACTAAGCCACCCAACAGCCTCCCTACTACTAACTACAGCAGTCGCAATAAAACTAGGCCTAGTACCCTTTCACTTCTGATGTCCAGAGGTCATACAAGGCTCACCTATAACCACTGCCCTACTCGTCTCTACATGAATAAAACTCCCCCCACTCACTCTTCTTTTCTTAACTGCCCCCTCACTGAACCCACTCCTACTGACAACCGTGGCCATTGCATCCGCAGCCATCGGAGGGCGAACAGGACTTAACCAAACACAAATCCGAAAAGTCCTAGCTTTCTCATCGATCGCCCACCTAGGCTGAATAACCATCATCCTCATATACAACCCCAAGCTAACATTAATAACCTTCTACCCATACTCCTTAAGAACCGCCTCCATTTTCTTAGCCCTCAACACAACCAACTCCTCAAAACTATCCACAATAATAACCTCCTGAACAAAAATACCATCACTAAACGCATCCTTGACGCTAGCACTACTATCCCTAGCCGGCCTGCCCCCACTCCCTGGCTTTTTACCAAAATGACTCATTATCCAGGAACTAACTAAGCAAGAGATATCAACCGCAGCCATAATTATTTCAATACTCTCCCTACAAGGTTTATTTTTCTACCTACGCCTTGCATATTGCTCCACACTCCCACCAAACTCTACAAGCTTCATAAAACAATGATACAATAACAAATCCACAGGCACACCAATTGCTACCTTAATTTCTCTGTCAGTCCTCCTTCTCCCCCCTTCTCCCGCAATCCTGACCGTTACCTAAGAAACTTAGGATCCCCTGCCTACCAAACCGAAGGCCTTCAAAGCCTTAACTAAGAGTTAAATCCTCTTAGTTTCTGCCCACACCACTAAGGCCCGCAGGACACTAAACCTGCACCATCTAAATGCAACGCAGATACTCTAATTCAGCTAGGGCCTCCACGATAAGCCTAGACAGACGGGCCTCGATCCCATAAACTTCTAATTAACAGCTAGACGCTCAAACCAACGAGCTTCTGTCTACCAGACTCCGGCACACTCTCAGCGTACATCAATGAGTTTGCAACTCAACATGAACTTCACCACAGAGTCGATAAGAAGAGGAATTCAACCTCTGTAAAAAGGACTACAGCCTAACGCCTAAACACTCAGCCACCTGACCCGTGACCTTCATCAACCGATGACTAGTTTCAACAAACCACAATGACATCGGCACCCTATACCTACTCTTCGGAGCATGGGCAGGCATAGCCGAGTACCGCCCTCAGCCTCCTTATTCGAGCAGAACTTGGCCAACCAGGAACTCTCCTAGGAGACGACCAAATCTACAATGTCATCATCACCGCCCATGCCTTCGTAAGAATCTTCTTCACAGTTATAGCTATTATAATCGAAGGGTTTGGAAACTGACTAGTCCCCCTTATAATTGGAGCCCCAGACATAGCATTCCCCCGCATAAACAACATCAGTTTCTGAACTACTTCCTCCGTCCTTCCTACTGCTCCTAGCGTCCTCCACAGTAGAAGCTGGAGTCGGAACAGGATGAACCATATACCCACCCCTAGCAGGCAACCTAGCCCATGCTGGCGCCTCAGTAGACCTAGCCATCTTCTCCCTACACCTCGCAGGTGTGTCTTCCATCTTAGGGGCCATCAACTTTAACACAACAGCCATTAACATAACCCCCCCTGCCTTATCGCAACATCCAACTCCCCTATTCGTATGATCCATACTCCTAGTGCCCTCACTTCCAGTCCTGGCCGCCGGCATCACCATACTACTGACCAACCGAAACCTAAACACTACATTCTTTGACCCCGCTGGAGGGGGAGACCCCATTCTCTACCAGCACCTGTTCTGATTCTTTGGCCACCAGGAAGTTTACATCTTAATCCTTCACGGCTTTGGAATCATCTCACATGTTGTAACGTATTACGCAGGCAAAAAAGAACCATTCGGCTACATAGGAATAGTCTGAGCTATACTATCGATTGGATTCCTGGGCTTTGTCATATGAGCCCACCACATATTCACTGTCGGAATAGACGTAGACAGCCGATCATACTTCATCTCCGCCACTATAATCATCGCCATCCCAACCGGCATTCAGGTATTCAGCTGACTAGCCACACCACACGGAGGCACCATCAAATGAGATCCACCGATACTGTGAGCCTTGGGCTTCATCTTCCTCTTCACACTTGCCAATAAGGTGTCGGTGGAATTGGTGCTCAGCCTTGATTACTGTGTAATCCATCCCGTGGATCTAAAAAGAATTTTATATATATATAATATTGTACGCACATACATACATATATATATATAATATAGGGCCAGGTAGGACAGGCCACCGCTTCTGTCTCGTGCCCTAAGTAACTGCCTACTGCCAGTATTGGCACTGACTCACCAGCGGTCAGCTACAAGCACTACTGCTCTTCAGCAGAGCACAAGCATTCCTCTGCTTTGAGAAGAGAGCATTGTGCTCATGAAACATTGAAAAGACTGACTTCTATGCCTCTCCAGCTATAACCAAGGGAATCCTTCCTTCTCCGCACCAAAAAAATTAATGCTGACTTTTCAAGGATGCTATGGATGAGGTTCATAACCAAGGGGTGTCATCCACCTGGCCACACAATTTGTCTCCTGCAAGTTCGATTAAGCATGCCAAGACATCCTATGGATGTGACAAACACCTCATCACCTCTGCTCTGTTGCCCCTTCTTCCCCGAGTTCCTGTTCTCCTTCATAATACCTAGTTGTTCTCTCATTATGAATCCTCCCTTCCCCTTATCAGTGTCAATGGAATCATCGTTCCATGGACAATGAGTCGTCCCGTTCCCCCGCTTGGTCCGAGAGTATTACCTCTGTTCAGTGGCTTGATCCAGGGTGATAGTGCTCATTCTAGGCGCTGTAAAAAGCGAAATCTATATCCTATGTCCTGATTTTGGGTATCTAACATTAATGCAAAACAGTAATCCTCACACAGTTTTTATTTCATTCTGTAGCGTCGGTGTCGGTATCAGCTGCCTGCGGTAAAGGTTCACGGAAAGGTCTTACATTCTTCGCTGGGATCCATCGAGGTCCTTTTTCTGTAGAGACACAAGCATAACCTTTTCCCCGTGTAACAAGAGGATATGGTCCCATAATTTTACCTGTTTCTGCATCTCGGACCGATACCGGGCCTTTAACCCGTGCCTCGACGGAGGTAGCTGCAGTGAAACGTCGACCTATCGGTGGGCCGTTATCTATTCAAGAACAATTCAAAAAATTAAAAACATACAACGCTTTCTGTAACCGTTCCTCGGGAATAGCCATGCCCATTCCCCCTTTTTGTTGTTGTCATAAACGTTTCAGAGACCGATGAGACCCTTCAATGAGAGATCGACCGGTGGGGGAATGAGCAATGCCGGTAATGTGAGTTCTACCCCATAGGGCAAAAGAGGTTTTTACAGTTGTTGAAACGTAAAGATAAAGACCGACAACGGTCCAGCTTAAGGGAATACCTAAAGCAGCAAAAGCACGCATTAAATGTCTACGAACAGCTCGTGCCTTTTCTCCTGTGTGACACGAGGCAACCAAGGCACCTGAAAATGTATCAATGGAAGAGTGGATATATTTAAGGCTACCAAATTCAGAATCATGCGTGACATCTGTTTGCCATAACGGTAGGCTTTGTAATCCTCTAGGATTAGCTCCTGCAGCAACTGATGGGAAAGAATGTTTTTGACAGTCGGGACAGACAGCAATAATACTTGATGCTTGTTGAGCAGCAAGGCCAAACTGTCGCTTAAGAGCTCCAGCGTTTCGATGGAAAAAAAGAGTGCCTTCGCTTAGCTTGTGCAATACGGTCTGGCAGTACTTGAACTGGTCACGGCAATAGGTCAGCTCGTCGATTGCCTTCTGCAAGAAAACCAGGTAGCGAGGTATGAGACCTAATATGCATAACAAAATAAGGCGCAGATCGAGAGTCCAAAAGGAAAATAAGTTCCTGTAACAGGGTAAAGGGTTGTGAATGCGAAACACTCCGCAGCACAGAAGCTTCAGCTCGTGGAACAATACCTGCAACATAAGCAGAATCAGTAACAAGGTGGAGTGGTACATTCCATTCTCGGAAAACACGAACAACTGCATTCAGTTCTCCTGTTTGAGGTGAACCGGAGACCGTCTCCATGTCCGAATCCCATTGTCTCCGTTGAAAACCTTAGGAAGACAGGAATTGAACCTGCACAGAAGAGATCAAAGCGCTCCATACTCCCCTTATATTACTTCCCAGTAGGGTCAGCTAAACAAAAGCTATCGGGCCCATACCCCGAAAATGATGGTTTAACCTCTTCCTCTACTAAATGAGCCCCGTCACAAAACTAACGTTCTCCTTAAGCCTTCTACTAGGAACAACCATCACAATTTCAAGCAACCACTGACTGCTAGCCTGGCCTGGACTAGAAATCAACACCCTTGCCATTATCCCCTTCCTTTCAAAATCACACCACCCTCGAGCTATGGAAGCTGCAATCAAATACTTTCTCGTCCAAGCAACCGCCTCCGCATTAATCCTCTTCTCAAGCACAATCAACGCACAGTTCACCGGACAATGAGACATTCCGCGACTAAGCCACCCAACAGCCTCCCTACTACTAACTACAGCAGTCGCAATAAAACTAGGCCTAGTACCCTTTCACTTCTGATGTCCAGAGGTCATACAAGGCTCACCTATAACCACTGCCCTACTCGTCTCTACATGAATAAAACTCCCCCCACTCACTCTTCTTTTCTTAACTGCCCCCTCACTGAACCCACTCCTACTGACAACCGTGGCCATTGCATCCGCAGCCATCGGAGGGCGAACAGGACTTAACCAAACACAAATCCGAAAAGTCCTAGCTTTCTCATCGATCGCCCACCTAGGCTGAATAACCATCATCCTCATATACAACCCCAAGCTAACATTAATAACCTTCTACCCATACTCCTTAAGAACCGCCTCCATTTTCTTAGCCCTCAACACAACCAACTCCTCAAAACTATCCACAATAATAACCTCCTGAACAAAAATACCATCACTAAACGCATCCTTGACGCTAGCACTACTATCCCTAGCCGGCCTGCCCCCACTCCCTGGCTTTTTACCAAAATGACTCATTATCCAGGAACTAACTAAGCAAGAGATATCAACCGCAGCCATAATTATTTCAATACTCTCCCTACAAGGTTTATTTTTCTACCTACGCCTTGCATATTGCTCCACACTCCCACCAAACACTACAAGCTTCATAAAACAATGATACAATAACAAATCCACAGGCACACCAATTGCTACCTTAATTTCTCTGTCAGTCCTCCTTCTCCCCCCTTCTCCCGCAATCCTGACCGTTACCTAAGAAACTTAGGATCCCCTGCCTACCAAACCGAAGGCCTTCAAAGCCTTAACTAAGAGTTAAATCCTCTTAGTTTCTGCCCACACCACTAAGGCCCGCAGGACACTAAACCTGCACCATCTAAATGCAACGCAGATACTCTAATTCAGCTAGGGCCTCCACGATAAGCCTAGACAGACGGGCCTCGATCCCATAAACTTCTAATTAACAGCTAGACGCTCAAACCAACGAGCTTCTGTCTACCAGACTCCGGCACACTCTCAGCGTACATCAATGAGTTTGCAACTCAACATGAACTTCACCACAGAGTCGATAAGAAGAGGAATTCAACCTCTGTAAAAAGGACTACAGCCTAACGCCTAAACACTCAGCCACCTGACCCGTGACCTTCATCAACCGATGACTAGTTTCAACAAACCACAATGACATCGGCACCCTATACCTACTCTTCGGAGCATGGGCAGGCATAGCCGAGTACCGCCCTCAGCCTCCTTATTCGAGCAGAACTTGGCCAACCAGGAACTCTCCTAGGAGACGACCAAATCTACAATGTCATCATCACCGCCCATGCCTTCGTAAGAATCTTCTTCACAGTTATAGCCATTATAATCGAAGGGTTTGGAAACTGACTAGTCCCCCTTATAACTGGAGCCCCAGACATAGCATTCCCCCGCATAAACAACATCGGTTTCTGAACTACTTCCTCCGTCCTTCCTACTGCTCCTAGCGTCCTCCACAGTAGAAGCTGGAGTCGGAACAGGATGAACCATATACCCGCCCCTAGCAGGCAACCTAGCCCATGCTGGCGCCTCAGTAGACCTAGCCATCTTCTCCCTACACCTCGCAGGTGTGTCTTCCATCTTAGGGGCCATCAACTTTAACACAACAGCCATTAACATAACCCCCCCTGCCTTATCGCAACATCCAACTCCCCTATTCGTATGATCCATACTCCTAGTGCCCTCACTTCCAGTCCTGGCCGCCGGCATCACCATACTACTGACCGACCGAAACCTAAACACTACATTCTGTGACCCCGCTGGAGGGGGAGACCCCATTCTCTACCAGCACCTGTTCTGATTCTTTGGCCACCAGGAAGTTTACATCTTAATCCTTCACGGCTTTGGAATCATCTCACATGTTGTAACGTATTACGCAGGCAAAAAAGAACCATTCAGCTACATAGGAATAGTCTGAGCTATACTATCGATTGGATTCCTGGGCTTTGTCATATGAGCCCACCACATATTCACTGTCGGAATAGACGTAGACAGCCGATCATACTTCATCTCCGCCACTATAATCATCGCCATCCCAACCGGCATTCAGGTATTCAGCTGACTAGCCACACCACACGGAGGCACCATCAAATGAGATCTACCGATACTGTGAGCCTTGGGCTTCATCTTCCTCTTCACACTTGCCAATAAGGTGTCGGTGGAATTGGTGGTCAGCCTTGATTACTGCGTAATCCATCCCGTGGATCTAAAAAGAATTTTATATATATATAATATTGTACGCACATACATACATATATATATTATATAGGGCCAGGTAGGACAGGCCACCGCTTCTGTCTCGTGCCCTAAGTAACTGCCTACTGCCAGTATTGGCACTGACTCACCAGCGGTCAGCTACAAGCACTTCTGCTCTTCAGCAGAGCACAAGCATTCCTCTGCTTTGAGAAGAGAGCATTGTGCTCATGAAACATTGAAAAGACTGACTTCTATGCCTCTCCAGCTATAACCAAGAGAATCCTTCCTTCTCCGCACCAAAAAAATTAATGCTGACTTTTCAAGGATGCTATGGATGAGGTTCATAACCAAGGGGTGCCATCCACCTGGCCACACAATTTGTCTCCTGCAAGTTCGATTAAGCATGCCAAGACATCCTATGGATGTGACAAACACCTCATCACCTCTGCTCTGTTGCCCCTTCTTCCCCGAGTTCCTGTTCTCCTTCATAATACCTAGTTGTTCTCTCATTATGAATCCTCCCTTCCCCTTATCAGTGTCAATGGAATCATCGTTCCATGGACAATGAGTCGTCCCTTTCCCCCGCTTGGTCCGAGAGTATTACCTCTGTTCAGTGGCTTGATCCAGGGTGATAGTGCTCGTTCTAGGCGCTGTAAAAAGCGAAATCTATATCCTATGTCCTGATTTTGGGTATCTAACATTAATGCAAAACAGTAATCCTCACACAGTTTTTATTTCATTCTGTAGCGTCGGTGTCGGTATCAGCTGCCTGCGGTAAAGGTTCACGGAAAGGTCTTACATTCTTCGCTGGGATCCATCGAGGTCCTTTTTCTGTAGAGACACAAGCATAACCTTTTCCCCGTGTAACAAGAGGATATGGTCCCATAATTTTACCTGTTTCTGCATCTCGGACCGATACCGGGCCTTTAACCCGTGCCTCGACGGAGGTAGCTGCAGTGAAACGTCGACCTATCGGTGGGCCGTTATCTATTCAAGAACAATTCAAAAAATTAAAAACATACAACGCTTTCTGTAACCGTTCCTCGGGAATAGCCATGCCCATTCCCCCTTTTTGTTGTTGTCATAAACGTTTCAGAGACCGATGAGACCCTTCAATGAGAGATCGACCGGTGGGGGAATGAGCAATGCCGGTAATGTGAGTTCTACCCCATAGGGCAAAAGAGGTTTTTACAGTTGTTGAAACGTAAAGATAAAGACCGACAACGGTCCAGCTTAAGGGAATACCTAAAGCAGCAAAAGCACGCATTAAATGTCTACGAACAGCTCGTGCCTTTTCTCCTGTGTGACACGAGGCAACCAAGGCACCTGAAAATGTATCAATGGAAGAGTGGATATATTTAAGGCTACCAAATTCAGAATCATGCGTGACATCTGTTTGCCATAACGGTAGGCTTTGTAATCCTCTAGGATTAGCTCCTGCAGCAACTGATGGGAAAGAATGTTTTTGACAATCGGGACAGACAGCAATAATACTTGATGCTTGTTGAGCAGCAAGGCCAAACTGTCGCTTAAGAGCTCCAGCGTTTCGATGGAAAAAAAGAGTGCCTTCGCTTAGCTTGTGCAATACGGTCTGGCAGTACTTGAACTGGTCACGGCAATAGGTCAGCTCGTCGATTGCCTTCTGCAAGAAAACCAGGTAGCGAGGTATGAGACCTAATATGCATAACAAAATAAGGCGCAGATCGAGAGTCCAAAAGGAAAATAAGTTCCTGTAACAGGGTAAAGGGTTGTGAATGCGAAACACTCCGCAGCACAGAAGCTTCAGCTCGTGGAACAATACCTGCAACATAAGCAGAATCAGTAACAAGGTGGAGTGGTACATTCCATTCTCGGAAAACACGAACAACTGCATTCAGTTCTCCTGGTTGAGGTGAACCGGAGACCGTCTCTATGTCCGAATCCCATTGTCTCCGTTGAAAACCTTAGGAAGACAGGAATTGAACCTGCACAGAAGAGATCAAAGCGCTCCATACTCCCCTTATATTACTTCCCAGTAGGGTCAGCTAAACAAAAGCTATCGGGCCCATACCCCGAAAATGATGGTTTAACCTCTTCCTCTACTAAATGAGCCCCGTCACAAAACTAACGTTCTCCTTAAGCCTTCTACTAGGAACAACCATCACAATTTCAAGCAACCACTGACTGCTAGCCTGGCCTGGACTAGAAATCAACACCCTTGCCATTATCCCCTTCCTTTCAAAATCACACCACCCTCGAGCTATGGAAGCTGCAATCAAATACTTTCTCGTCCAAGCAACCGCCTCCGCATTAATCCTCTTCTCAAGCACAATCAACGCACAGTTCACCGGACAATGAGACATTCCGCGACTAAGCCACCCAACAGCCTCCCTACTACTAACTACAGCAGTCGCAATAAAACTAGGCCTAGTACCCTTTCACTTCTGATGTCCAGAGGTCATACAAGGCTCACCTATAACCACTGCCCTACTCGTCTCTACATGAATAAAACTCCCCCCACTCACTCTTCTTTTCTTAACTGCCCCCTCACTGAACCCACTCCTACTGACAACCGTGGCCATTGCATCCGCAGCCATCGGAGGGCGAACAGGACTTAACCAAACACAAATCCGAAAAGTCCTAGCTTTCTCATCGATCGCCCACCTAGGCTGAATAACCATCATCCTCATATACAACCCCAAGCTAACATTAATAACCTTCTACCCATACTCCTTAAGAACCGCCTCCATTTTCTTAGCCCTCAACACAACCAACTCCTCAAAACTATCCACAATAATAACCTCCTGAACAAAAATACCATCACTAAACGCATCCTTGACGCTAGCACTACTATCCCTAGCCGGCCTGCCCCCACTCCCTGGCTTTTTACCAAAATGACTCATTATCCAGGAACTAACTAAGCAAGAGATATCAACCGCAGCCATAATTATTTCAATACTCTCCCTACTAGGTTTATTTTTCTACCGACGCCTTGCATATTGCTCCACACTCCCACCAAACACTACAAGCTTCATAAAACAATGATACAATAACAAATCCACAGGCACACCAATTGCTACCTTAATTTCTCTGTCAGTCCTCCTTCTCCCCCCTTCTCCCGCAATCCTGACCGTTACCTAAGAAACTTAGGATCCCCTGCCTACCAAACCGAAGGCCTTCAAAGCCTTAACTAAGAGTTAAATCCTCTTAGTTTCTGCCCACACCACTAAGGCCCGCAGGACACTAAACCTGCACCATCTAAATGCAACGCAGATACTCTAATTCAGCTAGGGCCTCCACGATAAGCCTAGACAGACGGGCCTCGATCCCATAAACTTCTAATTAACAGCTAGACGCTCAAACCAACGAGCTTCTGTCTACCAGACTCCGGCACACTCTCAGCGTACATCAATGAGTTTGCAACTCAACATGAACTTCACCACAGAGTCGATAAGAAGAGGAATTCAACCTCTGTAAAAAGGACTACAGCCTAACGCCTAAACACTCAGCCACCTGACCCGTGACCTTCATCAACCGATGACTAGTTTCAACAAACCACAATGACATCGGCACCCTATACCTACTCTTCGGAGCATGGGCAGGCATAGCCGAGTACCGCCCTCAGCCTCCTTATTCGAGCAGAACTTGGCCAACCAGGAACTCTCCTAGGAGACGACCAAATCTACAATGTCATCATCACCGCCCATGCCTTCGTAAGAATCTTCTTCACAGTTATAGCCATTATAATCGAAGGGTTTGGAAACTGACTAGTCCCCCTTATAATTGGAGCCCCAGACATAGCATTCCCCCGCATAAACAACATCGGTTTCTGAACTACTTCCTCCGTCCTTCCTACTGCTCCTAGCGTCCTCCACAGTAGAAGCTGGAGTCGGAACAGGATGAACCATATACCCGCCCCTAGCAGGCAACCTAGCCCATGCTGGCGCCTCAGTAGACCTAGCCATCTTCTCCCTACACCTCGCAGGTGTGTCTTCCATCTTAGGGGCCATCAACTTTAACACAACAGCCATTAACATAACCCCCCCTGCCTTATCGCAACATCCAACTCCCCTATTCGTATGATCCATACTCCTAGTGCCCTCACTTCCAGTCCTGGCCGCCGGCATCACCATACTACTGACCGACCGAAACCTAAACACTACATTCTGTGACCCCGCTGGAGGGGGAGACCCCATTCTCTACCAGCACCTGTTCTGATTCTTTGGCCACCAGGAAGTTTACATCTTAATCCTTCACGGCTTTGGAATCATCTCACATGTTGTAACGTATTACGCAGGCAAAAAAGAACCATTCAGCTACATAGGAATAGTCTGAGCTATACTATCGATTGGATTCCTGGGCTTTGTCATATGAGCCCACCACATATTCACTGTCGGAATAGACGTAGACAGCCGAGCATACTTCATCTCCGCCACTATAATCATCGCCATCCCAACCGGCATTCAGGTATTCAGCTGACTAGCCACACCACACGGAGGCACCATCAAATGAGATCTACCGATACTGTGAGCCTTGGGCTTCATCTTCCTCTTCACACTTGCCAATAAGGTGTCGGTGGAATTGGTGGTCAGCCTTGATTACTGCGTAATCCATCCCGTGGATCTAAAAAGAATTTTATATATATATAATATTGTACGCACATACATACATATATATATTATATAGGGCCAGGTAGGACAGGCCACCGCTTCTGTCTCGTGCCCTAAGTAACTGCCTACTGCCAGTATTGGCACTGACTCACCAGCGGTCAGCTACAAGCACTTCTGCTCTTCAGCAGAGCACAAGCATTCCTCTGCTTTGAGAAGAGAGCATTGTGCTCATGAAACATTGAAAAGACTGACTTCTATGCCTCTCCAGCTATAACCAAGAGAATCCTTCCTTCTCCGCACCAAAAAAATTAATGCTGACTTTTCAAGGATGCTATGGATGAGGTTCATAACCAAGGGGTGCCATCCACCTGGCCACACAATTTGTCTCCTGCAAGTTCGATTAAGCATGCCAAGACATCCTATGGATGTGACAAACACCTCATCACCTCTGCTCTGTTGCCCCTTCTTCCCCGAGTTCCTGTTCTCCTTCATAATACCTAGTTGTTCTCTCATTATGAATCCTCCCTTCCCCTTATCAGTGTCAATGGAATCATCGTTCCATGGACAATGAGTCGTCCCTTTCCCCCGCTTGGTCCGAGAGTATTACCTCTGTTCAGTGGCTTGATCCAGGGTGATAGTGCTCGTTCTAGGCGCTGTAAAAAGCGAAATCTATATCCTATGTCCTGATTTTGGGTATCTAACATTAATGCAAAACAGTAATCCTCACACAGTTTTTATTTCATTCTGTAGCGTCGGTGTCGGTATCAGCTGCCTGCGGTAAAGGTTCACGGAAAGGTCTTACATTCTTCGCTGGGATCCATCGAGGTCCTTTTTCTGTAGAGACACAAGCATAACCTTTTCCCCGTGTAACAAGAGGATATGGTCCCATAATTTTACCTGTTTCTGCATCTCGGACCGATACCGGGCCTTTAACCCGTGCCTCGACGGAGGTAGCTGCAGTGAAACGTCGACCTATCGGTGGGCCGTTATCTATTCAAGAACAATTCAAAAAATTAAAAACATACAACGCTTTCTGTAACCGTTCCTCGGGAATAGCCATGCCCATTCCCCCTTTTTGTTGTTGTCATAAACGTTTCAGAGACCGATGAGACCCTTCAATGAGAGATCGACCGGTGGGGGAATGAGCAATGCCGGTAATGTGAGTTCTACCCCATAGGGCAAAAGAGGTTTTTACAGTTGTTGAAACGTAAAGATAAAGACCGACAACGGTCCAGCTTAAGGGAATACCTAAAGCAGCAAAAGCACGCATTAAATGTCTACGAACAGCTCGTGCCTTTTCTCCTGTGTGACACGAGGCAACCAAGGCACCTGAAAATGTATCAATGGAAGAGTGGATATATTTAAGGCTACCAAATTCAGAATCATGCGTGACATCTGTTTGCCATAACGGTAGGCTTTGTAATCCTCTAGGATTAGCTCCTGCAGCAACTGATGGGAAAGAATGTTTTTGACAATCGGGACAGACAGCAATAATACTTGATGCTTGTTGAGCAGCAAGGCCAAACTGTCGCTTAAGAGCTCCAGCGTTTCGATGGAAAAAAAGAGTGCCTTCGCTTAGCTTGTGCAATACGGTCTGGCAGTACTTGAACTGGTCACGGCAATAGGTCAGCTCGTCGATTGCCTTCTGCAAGAAAACCAGGTAGCGAGGTATGAGACCTAATATGCATAACAAAATAAGGCGCAGATCGAGAGTCCAAAAGGAAAATAAGTTCCTGTAACAGGGTAAAGGGTTGTGAATGCGAAACACTCCGCAGCACAGAAGCTTCAGCTCGTGGAACAATACCTGCAACATAAGCAGAATCAGTAACAAGGTGGAGTGGTACATTCCATTCTCGGAAAACACGAACAACTGCATTCAGTTCTCCTGTTTGAGGTGAACCGGAGACCGTCTCTATGTCCGAATCCCATTGTCTCCGTTGAAAACCTTAGGAAGACAGGAATTGAACCTGCACAGAAGAGATCAAAGCGCTCCATACTCCCCTTATATTACTTCCCAGTAGGGTCAGCTAAACAAAAGCTATCGGGCCCATACCCCGAAAATGATGGTTTAACCTCTTCCTCTACTAAATGAGCCCCGTCACAAAACTAACGTTCTCCTTAAGCCTTCTACTAGGAACAACCATCACAATTTCAAGCAACCACTGACTGCTAGCCTGGCCTGGACTAGAAATCAACACCCTTGCCATTATCCCCTTCCTTTCAAAATCACACCACCCTCGAGCTATGGAAGCTGCAATCAAATACTTTCTCGTCCAAGCAACCGCCTCCGCATTAATCCTCTTCTCAAGCACAATCAACGCACAGTTCACCGGACAATGAGACATTCCGCGACTAAGCCACCCAACAGCCTCCCTACTACTAACTACAGCAGTCGCAATAAAACTAGGCCTAGTACCCTTTCACTTCTGATGTCCAGAGGTCATACAAGGCTCACCTATAACCACTGCCCTACTCGTCTCTACATGAATAAAACTCCCCCCACTCACTCTTCTTTTCTTAACTGCCCCCTCACTGAACCCACTCCTACTGACAACCGTGGCCATTGCATCCGCAGCCATCGGAGGGCGAACAGGACTTAACCAAACACAAATCCGAAAAGTCCTAGCTTTCTCATCGATCGCCCACCTAGGCTGAATAACCATCATCCTCATATACAACCCCAAGCTAACATTAATAACCTTCTACCCATACTCCTTAAGAACCGCCTCCATTTTCTTAGCCCTCAACACAACCAACTCCTCAAAACTATCCACAATAATAACCTCCTGAACAAAAATACCATCACTAAACGCATCCTTGACGCTAGCACTACTATCCCTAGCCGGCCTGCCCCCACTCCCTGGCTTTTTACCAAAATGACTCATTATCCAGGAACTAACTAAGCAAGAGATATCAACCGCAGCCATAATTATTTCAATACTCTCCCTACAAGGTTTATTTTTCTACCTACGCCTTGCATATTGCTCCACACTCCCACCAAACACTACAAGCTTCATAAAACAATGATACAATAACAAATCCACAGGCACACCAATTGCTACCTTAATTTCTCTGTCAGTCCTCCTTCTCCCCCCTTCTCCCGCAATCCTGACCGTTACCTAAGAAACTTAGGATCCCCTGCCTACCAAACCGAAGGCCTTCAAAGCCTTAACTAAGAGTTAAATCCTCTTAGTTTCTGCCCACACCACTAAGGCCCGCAGGACACTAAACCTGCACCATCTAAATGCAACGCAGATACTCTAATTCAGCTAGGGCCTCCACGATAAGCCTAGACAGACGGGCCTCGATCCCATAAACTTCTAATTAACAGCTAGACGCTCAAACCAACGAGCTTCTGTCTACCAGACTCCGGCACACTCTCAGCGTACATCAATGAGTTTGCAACTCAACATGAACTTCACCACAGAGTCGATAAGAAGAGGAATTCAACCTCTGTAAAAAGGACTACAGCCTAACGCCTAAACACTCAGCCACCTGACCCGTGACCTTCATCAACCGATGACTAGTTTCAACAAACCACAATGACATCGGCACCCTATACCTACTCTTCGGAGCATGGGCAGGCATAGCCGAGTACCGCCCTCAGCCTCCTTATTCGAGCAGAACTTGGCCAACCAGGAACTCTCCTAGGAGACGACCAAATCTACAATGTCATCATCACCGCCCATGCCTTCGTAAGAATCTTCTTCACAGTTATAGCCATTATAATCGAAGGGTTTGGAAACTGACTAGTCCCCCTTATAATTGGAGCCCCAGACATAGCATTCCCCCGCATAAACAACATCGGTTTCTGAACTACTTCCTCCGTCCTTCCTACTGCTCCTAGCGTCCTCCACAGTAGAAGCTGGAGTCGGAACAGGATGAACCATATACCCGCCCCTAGCAGGCAACCTAGCCCATGCTGGCGCCTCAGTAGACCTAGCCATCTTCTCCCTACACCTCGCAGGTGTGTCTTCCATCTTAGGGGCCATCAACTTTAACACAACAGCCATTAACATAACCCCCCCTGCCTTATCGCAATATCCAACTCCCCTATTCGTATGATCCGTACTCCTATTGCCCTCACTTCCAGTCCTGGCCGCCGGCATCACCATACTACTGACCGACCGAAACCTAAACACTACATTCTGTGACCCCGCTGGAGGGGGAGACCCCATTCTCTACCAGCACCTGTTCTGATTCTTTGGCCACCAGGAAGTTTACATCTTAATCCTTCACGGCTTTGGAATCATCTCACATGTTGTAACGTATTACGCAGGCAAAAAAGAACCATCCGGCTACATAGGAATAGTCTGAGCTATACTATCGATTGGATTCCTGGGCTTTGTCGTATGAGCCCACCACATATTCACTGTCGGAATAGACGTAGACAGCCGAGCATACTTCATCTCCGCCACTATAATCATCGCCATCCCAACCGGCATTCAGGTATTCAGCTGACTAGCCACACTACACGGAGGCACCATCAAATGAGGTCCACCGATACTGTGAGCCTTGGGCTTCATCTTCCTCTTCACACTTGCCAATGAGGTGTCGGTGGAATTGGTGGTCAGCCTTGATTACTGCGTAATCCATCCCGTGGATCTAAAAAGAATTTTATATATATATAATATTGTACGCACATACATACATACATATATATTATATAGGGCCAGGAAGGACAGGCCACCGCTTCTGTCTCGTGCCCTAAGTAACTGCCTACTGCCAGTATTGGCACTGACTCGCCAGCGGTCAGCTACAAGCACTTCTGCTCTTCAGCAGAGCACAAGCATTCCTCTGCTTTGAGAAGAGAGCATTGTGCTCATGAAACATTGAAAAGACTGACTTCTACGCCTCTCCAGCTATAACCAAGAGAATCCTTCCTTCTCCGCACCAAAAAAATTAATGCTGACTTTTCAAGGATGCTATGGATGAGGTTCATAACCAAGGGGTGCCATCCACCTGGCCACACAATTTGTCTCCTGCAAGTTCGATTAAGCATGCCAAGACATCCTATGGATGTGACAAACACCTCATCACCTCTGCTCTGTTGCCCCTTCTTCCCCGAGTTCCTGTTCTCCTTCATAATACCTAGTTGTTCTCTCATTATGAATCCTCCCTTCCCCTTATCAGTGTCAATGGAATCATCGTTCCATGGACAATGAGTCGTCCCTTTCCCCCGCTTGGTCCGAGAGTATTACCTCTGTTCAGTGGCTTGATCCAGGGTGATAGTGCTCGTTCTAGGCGCTGTAAAAAGCGAAATCTATATCCTATGTCCTGATTTTGGGTATCTAACATTAATGCAAAACAGTAATCCTCACACAGTTTTTATTTCATTCTGTAGCGTCGGTGTCGGTATCAGCTGCCTGCGGTAAAGGTTCACGGAAAGGTCTTACATTCTTCGCTGGGATCCATCGAGGTCCTTTTTCTGTAGAGACACAAGCATAACCTTTTCCCCGTGTAACAAGAGGATATGGTCCCATAATTTTACCTGTTTCTGCATCTCGGACCGATACCGGGCCTTTAACCCGTGCCTCGACGGAGGTAGCTGCAGTGAAACGTCGACCTATCGGTGGGCCGTTATCTATTCAAGAACAATTCAAAAAATTAAAAACATACAACGCTTTCTGTAACCGTTCCTCGGGAATAGCCATGCCCATTCCCCCTTTTTGTTGTTGTCATAAACGTTTCAGAGACCGATGAGACCCTTCAATGAGAGATCGACCGGTGGGGGAATGAGCAATGCCGGTAATGTGAGTTCTACCCCATAGGGCAAAAGAGGTTTTTACAGTTGTTGAAACGTAAAGATAAAGACCGACAACGGTCCAGCTTAAGGGAATACCTAAAGCAGCAAAAGCACGCATTAAATGTCTACGAACAGCTCGTGCCTTTTCTCCTGTGTGACACGAGGCAACCAAGGCACCTGAAAATGTATCAATGGAAGAGTGGATATATTTAAGGCTACCAAATTCAGAATCATGCGTGACATCTGTTTGCCATAACGGTAGGCTTTGTAATCCTCTAGGATTAGCTCCTGCAGCAACTGATGGGAAAGAATGTTTTTGACAATCGGGACAGACAGCAATAATACTTGATGCTTGTTGAGCAGCAAGGCCAAACTGTCGCTTAAGAGCTCCAGCGTTTCGATGGAAAAAAAGAGTGCCTTCGCTTAGCTTGTGCAATACGGTCTGGCAGTACTTGAACTGGTCACGGCAATAGGTCAGCTCGTCGATTGCCTTCTGCAAGAAAACCAGGTAGCGAGGTATGAGACCTAATATGCATAACAAAATAAGGCGCAGATCGAGAGTCCAAAAGGAAAATAAGTTCCTGTAACAGGGTAAAGGGTTGTGAATGCGAAACACTCCGCAGCACAGAAGCTTCAGCTCGTGGAACAATACCTGCAACATAAGCAGAATCAGTAACAAGGTGGAGTGGTACATTCCATTCTCGGAAAACACGAACAACTGCATTCAGTTCTCCTGGTTGAGGTGAACCGGAGACCGTCTCTATGTCCGAATCCCATTGTCTCCGTTGAAAACCTTAGGAAGACAGGAATTGAACCTGCACAGAAGAGATCAAAGCGCTCCATACTCCCCTTATATTACTTCCCAGTAGGGTCAGCTAAACAAAAGCTATCGGGCCCATACCCCGAAAATGATGGTTTAACCTCTTCCTCTACTAAATGAGCCCCGTCACAAAACTAACGTTCTCCTTAAGCCTTCTACTAGGAACAACCATCACAATTTCAAGCAACCACTGACTGCTAGCCTGGCCTGGACTAGAAATCAACACCCTTGCCATTATCCCCTTCCTTTCAAAATCACACCACCCTCGAGCTATGGAAGCTGCAATCAAATACTTTCTCGTCCAAGCAACCGCCTCCGCATTAATCCTCTTCTCAAGCACAATCAACGCACAGTTCACCGGACAATGAGACATTCCGCGACTAAGCCACCCAACAGCCTCCCTACTACTAACTACAGCAGTCGCAATAAAACTAGGCCTAGTACCCTTTCACTTCTGATGTCCAGAGGTCATACAAGGCTCACCTATAACCACTGCCCTACTCGTCTCTACATGAATAAAACTCCCCCCACTCACTCTTCTTTTCTTAACTGCCCCCTCACTGAACCCACTCCTACTGACAACCGTGGCCATTGCATCCGCAGCCATCGGAGGGCGAACAGGACTTAACCAAACACAAATCCGAAAAGTCCTAGCTTTCTCATCGATCGCCCACCTAGGCTGAATAACCATCATCCTCATATACAACCCCAAGCTAACATTAATAACCTTCTACCCATACTCCTTAAGAACCGCCTCCATTTTCTTAGCCCTCAACACAACCAACTCCTCAAAACTATCCACAATAATAACCTCCTGAACAAAAATACCATCACTAAACGCATCCTTGACGCTAGCACTACTATCCCTAGCCGGCCTGCCCCCACTCCCTGGCTTTTTACCAAAATGACTCATTATCCAGGAACTAACTAAGCAAGAGATATCAACCGCAGCCATAATTATTTCAATACTCTCCCTACTAGGTTTATTTTTCTACCTACGCCTTGCATATTGCTCCACACTCCCACCAAACTCTACAAGCTTCATAAAACAATGATACAATAACAAATCCACAGGCACACCAATTGCTACCTTAATTTCTCTGTCAGTCCTCCTTCTCCCCCCTTCTCCCGCAATCCTGACCGTTACCTAAGAAACTTAGGATCCCCTGCCTACCAAACCGAAGGCCTTCAAAGCCTTAACTAAGAGTTAAATCCTCTTAGTTTCTGCCCACACCACTAAGGCCCGCAGGACACTAAACCTGCACCATCTAAATGCAACGCAGATACTCTAATTCAGCTAGGGCCTCCACGATAAGCCTAGACAGACGGGCCTCGATCCCATAAACTTCTAATTAACAGCTAGACGCTCAAACCAACGAGCTTCTGTCTACCAGACTCCGGCACACTCTCAGCGTACATCAATGAGTTTGCAACTCAACATGAACTTCACCACAGAGTCGATAAGAAGAGGAATTCAACCTCTGTAAAAAGGACTACAGCCTAACGCCTAAACACTCAGCCACCTGACCCGTGACCTTCATCAACCGATGACTAGTTTCAACAAACCACAATGACATCGGCACCCTATACCTACTCTTCGGAGCATGGGCAGGCATAGCCGAGTACCGCCCTCAGCCTCCTTATTCGAGCAGAACTTGGCCAACCAGGAACTCTCCTAGGCGACGACCAAATCTACAATGTCATCATCACCGCCCATGCCTTCGTAAGAATCTTCTTCACAGTTATAGCCATTATAATCGAAGGGTTTGGAAACTGACTAGTCCCCCTTATAATTGGAGCCCCAGACATAGCATTCCCCCGCATAAACAACATCGGTTTCTGAACTACTTCCTCCGTCCTTCCTACTGCTCCTAGCGTCCTCCACAGTAGAAGCTGGAGTCGGAACAGGATGAACCATATACCCGCCCCTAGCAGGCAACCTAGCCCATGCTGGCGCCTCAGTAGACCTAGCCATCTTCTCCCTACACCTCGCAGGTGTGTCTTCCATCTTAGGGGCCATCAACTTTAACACAACAGCCATTAACATAACCCCCCCTGCCTTATCGCAATATCCAACTCCCCTATTCGTATGATCCGTACTCCTATTGCCCTCACTTCCAGTCCTGGCCGCCGGCATCACCATACTACTGACCGACCGAAACCTAAACACTACATTCTGTGACCCCGCTGGAGGGGGAGACCCCATTCTCTACCAGCACCTGTTCTGATTCTTTGGCCACCAGGAAGTTTACATCTTAATCCTTCACGGCTTTGGAATCATCTCACATGTTGTAACGTATTACGCAGGCAAAAAAGAACCATCCGGCTACATAGGAATAGTCTGAGCTATACTATCGATTGGATTCCTGGGCTTTGTCGTATGAGCCCACCACATATTCACTGTCGGAATAGACGTAGACAGCCGATCATACTTCATCTCCGCCACTATAATCATCGCCATCACAACCGGCATTCAGGTATTCAGCTGACTAGCCACACTACACGGAGGCACCATCAAATGAGGTCCACCGATACTGTGAGCCTTGGGCTTCATCTTCCTCTTCACACTTGCCAATGAGGTGTCGGTGGAATTGGTGGTCAGCCTTGATTACTGCGTAATCCATCCCGTGGATCTAAAAAGAATTTTATATATATATAATATTGTACGCACATACATACATACATATATATTATATAGGGCCAGGAAGGACAGGCCACCGCTTCTGTCTCATGCCCTAAGTAACTGCCTACTGCCAGTATTGGCACTGACTCGCCAGCGGTCAGCTACAAGCACTTCTGCTCTTCAGCAGAGCACAAGCATTCCTCTGCTTTGAGAAGAGAGCATTGTGCTCATGAAACATTGAAAACACTTACTTCTATGCCTCTCCAGCTATAACCAAGAGAATCCTTCCTTCTCCGCACCAAAAAAATTAATGCTGACTTTTCAAGGATGCTATGGATGAGGTTCATAACCAAGGGGTGCCATCCACCTGGCCACACAATTTGTCTCCTGCAAGTTCGATTAAGCATGCCAAGACATCCTATGGATGTGACAAACACCTCATCACCTCTGCTCTGTTGCCCCTTCTTCCCCGAGTTCCTGTTCTCCTTCATAATACCTAGTTGTTCTCTCATTATGAATCCTCCCTTCCCCTTATCAGTGTCAATGGAATCATCGTTCCATGGACAATGAGTCGTCCCGTTCCCCCGCTGGGTCCGAGAGTATTACCTCTGTTCAGTGGCTTGATCCAGGGTGATAGTGCTCGTTCTAGGCGCTGTAAAAAGCGAAATCTATATCCTATGTCCTGATTTTGGGTATCTAACATGAATGCAAAACAGTAATCCTCACACAGTTTTTATTTCATTCTGTAGCGTCGGTGTCGGTATCAGCTGCCTGCGGTAAAGGTTCACGGAAAGGTCTTACATTCTTCGCTGGGATCCATCTAGGTCCTTTTTCTGTAGAGACACAAGCATAACCTTTTCCCCGTGTAACAAGAGGATATGGTCCCATAATTTTACCTGTTTCTGCATCTCGGACCGATACCGGGCCTTTAACCCGTGCCTCGACGGAGGTAGCTGCAGTGAAACGTCGACCTATCGGTGGGCCGTTATCTATTCAAGAACAATTCAAAAAATTAAAAACATACAACGCTTTCTGTAACCGTTCCTCGGGAATAGCCATGCCCATTCCCCCTTTTTGTTGTTGTCATAAACGTTTCAGAGACCGATGAGACCCTTCAATGAGAGATCGACCGGTGGGGGAATGAGCAATGCCGGTAATGTGAGTTCTACCCCATAGGGCAAAAGAGGTTTTTACAGTTGTTGAAACGTAAAGATAAAGACCGACAACGGTCCAGCTTAAGGGAATACCTAAAGCAGCAAAAGCACGCATTAAATGTCTACGAACAGCTCGTGCCTTTTCTCCTGTGTGACACGAGGCAACCAAGGCACCTGAAAATGTATCAATGGAAGAGTGGATATATTTAAGGCTACCAAATTCAGAATCATGCGTGACATCTGTTTGCCATAACGGTAGGCTTTGTAATCCTCTAGGATTAGCTCCTGCAGCAACTGATGGGAAAGAATGTTTTTGACAATCGGGACAGACAGCAATAATACTTGATGCTTGTTGAGCAGCAAGGCCAAACTGTCGCTTAAGAGCTCCAGCGTTTCGATGGAAAAAAAGAGTGCCTTCGCTTAGCTTGTGCAATACGGTCTGGCAGTACTTGAACTGGTCACGGCAATAGGTCAGCTCGTCGATTGCCTTCTGCAAGAAAACCAGGTAGCGAGGTATGAGACCTAATATGCATAACAAAATAAGGCGCAGATCGAGAGTCCAAAAGGAAAATAAGTTCCTGTAACAGGGTAAAGGGTTGTGAATGCGAAACACTCCGCAGCACAGAAGCTTCAGCTCGTGGAACAATACCTGCAACATAAGCAGAATCAGTAACAAGGTGGAGTGGTACATTCCATTCTCGGAAAACACGAACAACTGCATTCAGTTCTCCTGTTTGAGGTGAACCGGAGACCGTCTCTATGTCCGAATCCCATTGTCTCCGTTGAAAACCTTAGGAAGACAGGAATTGAACCTGCACAGAAGAGATCAAAGCGCTCCATACTCCCCTTATATTACTTCCCAGTAGGGTCAGCTAAACAAAAGCTATCGGGCCCATACCCCGAAAATGATGGTTTAACCTCTTCCTCTACTAAATGAGCCCCGTCACAAAACTAACGTTCTCCTTAAGCCTTCTACTAGGAACAACCATCACAATTTCAAGCAACCACTGACTGCTAGCCTGGCCTGGACTAGAAATCAACACCCTTGCCATTATCCCCTTCCTTTCAAAATCACACCACCCTCGAGCTATGGAAGCTGCAATCAAATACTTTCTCGTCCAAGCAACCGCCTCCGCATTAATCCTCTTCTCAAGCACAATCAACGCACAGTTCACCGGACAATGAGACATTCCGCGACTAAGCCACCCAACAGCCTCCCTACTACTAACTACAGCAGTCGCAATAAAACTAGGCCTAGTACCCTTTCACTTCTGATGTCCAGAGGTCATACAAGGCTCACCTATAACCACTGCCCTACTCGTCTCTACATGAATAAAACTCCCCCCACTCACTCTTCTTTTCTTAACTGCCCCCTCACTGAACCCACTCCTACTGACAACCGTGGCCATTGCATCCGCAGCCATCGGAGGGCGAACAGGACTTAACCAAACACAAATCCGAAAAGTCCTAGCTTTCTCATCGATCGCCCACCTAGGCTGAATAACCATCATCCTCATATACAACCCCAAGCTAACATTAATAACCTTCTACCCATACTCCTTAAGAACCGCCTCCATTTTCTTAGCCCTCAACACAACCAACTCCTCAAAACTATCCACAATAATAACCTCCTGAACAAAAATACCATCACTAAACGCATCCTTGACGCTAGCACTACTATCCCTAGCCGACCTGCCCCCACTCCCTGGCTTTTTACCAAAATGACTCATTATCCAGGAACTAACTAAGCAAGAGATATCAACCGCAGCCATAATTATTTCAATACTCTCCCTACAAGGTTTATTTTTCTACCTACGCCTTGCATATTGCTCCACACTCCCACCAAACACTACAAGCTTCATAAAACAATGATACAATAACAAATCCACAGGCACACCAATTGCTACCTTAATTTCTCTGTCAGTCCTCCTTCTCCCCCCTTCTCCCGCAATCCTGACCGTTACCTAAGAAACTTAGGATCCCCTGCCTACCAAACCGAAGGCCTTCAAAGCCTTAACTAAGAGTTAAATCCTCTTAGTTTCTGCCCACACCACTAAGGCCCGCAGGACACTAAACCTGCACCATCTAAATGCAACGCAGATACTCTAATTCAGCTAGGGCCTCCACGATAAGCCTAGACAGACGGGCCTCGATCCCATAAACTTCTAATTAACAGCTAGACGCTCAAACCAACGAGCTTCTGTCTACCAGACTCCGGCACACTCTCAGCGTACATCAATGAGTTTGCAACTCAACATGAACTTCACCACAGAGTCGATAAGAAGAGGAATTCAACCTCTGTAAAAAGGACTACAGCCTAACGCCTAAACACTCAGCCACCTGACCCGTGACCTTCATCAACCGATGACTAGTTTCAACAAACCACAATGACATCGGCACCCTATACCTACTCTTCGGAGCATGGGCAGGCATAGCCGAGTACCGCCCTCAGCCTCCTTATTCGAGCAGAACTTGGCCAACCAGGAACTCTCCTAGGAGACGACCAAATCTACAATGTCATCATCACCGCCCATGCCTTCGTAAGAATCTTCTTCACAGTTATAGCCATTATAATCGAAGGGTTTGGAAACTGACTAGTCCCCCTTATAATTGGAGCCCCAGACATAGCATTCCCCCGCATAAACAACATCGGTTTCTGAACTACTTCCTCCGTCCTTCCTACTGCTCCTAGCGTCCTCCACAGTAGAAGCTGGAGTCGGAACAGGATGAACCATATACCCGCCCCTAGCAGGCAACCTAGCCCATGCTGGCGCCTCAGTAGACCTAGCCATCTTCTCCCTACACCTCGCAGGTGTGTCTTCCATCTTAGGGGCCATCAACTTTAACACAACAGCCATTAACATAACCCCCCCTGCCTTATCGCAATATCCAACTCCCCTATTCGTATGATCCGTACTCCTATTGCCCTCACTTCCAGTCCTGGCCGCCGGCATCACCATACTACTGACCGACCGAAACCTAAACACTACATTCTGTGACCCCGCTGGAGGGGGAGACCCCATTCTCTACCAGCACCTGTTCTGATTCTTTGGCCACCAGGAAGTTTACATCTTAATCCTTCACGGCTTTGGAATCATCTCACATGTTGTAACGTATTACGCAGGCAAAAAAGAACCATCCGGCTACATAGGAATAGTCTGAGCTATACTATCGATTGGATTCCTGGGCTTTGTCGTATGAGCCCACCACATATTCACTGTCGGAATAGACGTAGACAGCCGATCATACTTCATCTCCGCCACTATAATCATCGCCATCACAACCGGCATTCAGGTATTCAGCTGACTAGCCACACTACACGGAGGCACCATCAAATGAGGTCCACCGATACTGTGAGCCTTGGGCTTCATCTTCCTCTTCACACTTGCCAATGAGGTGTCGGTGGAATTGGTGGTCAGCCTTGATTACTGCGTAATCCATCCCGTGGATCTAAAAAGAATTTTATATATATATAATATTGTACGCACATACATACATACATATATATTATATAGGGCCAGGAAGGACAGGCCACCGCTTCTGTCTCATGCCCTAAGTAACTGCCTACTGCCAGTATTGGCACTGACTCGCCAGCGGTCAGCTACAAGCACTTCTGCTCTTCAGCAGAGCACAAGCATTCCTCTGCTTTGAGAAGAGAGCATTGTGCTCATGAAACATTGAAAACACTTACTTCTATGCCTCTCCAGCTATAACCAAGAGAATCCTTCCTTCTCCGCACCAAAAAAATTAATGCTGACTTTTCAAGGATGCTATGGATGAGGTTCATAACCAAGGGGTGCCATCCACCTGGCCACACAATTTGTCTCCTGCAAGTTCGATTAAGCATGCCAAGACATCCTATGGATGTGACAAACACCTCATCACCTCTGCTCTGTTGCCCCTTCTTCCCCGAGTTCCTGTTCTCCTTCATAATACCTAGTTGTTCTCTCATTATGAATCCTCCCTTCCCCTTATCAGTGTCAATGGAATCATCGTTCCATGGACAATGAGTCGTCCCGTTCCCCCGCTGGGTCCGAGAGTATTACCTCTGTTCAGTGGCTTGATCCAGGGTGATAGTGCTCGTTCTAGGCGCTGTAAAAAGCGAAATCTATATCCTATGTCCTGATTTTGGGTATCTAACATGAATGCAAAACAGTAATCCTCACACAGTTTTTATTTCATTCTGTAGCGTCGGTGTCGGTATCAGCTGCCTGCGGTAAAGGTTCACGGAAAGGTCTTACATTCTTCGCTGGGATCCATCGAGGTCCTTTTTCTGTAGAGACACAAGCATAACCTTTTCCCCGTGTAACAAGAGGATATGGTCCCATAATTTTACCTGTTTCTGCATCTCGGACCGATACCGGGCCTTTAACCCGTGCCTCGACGGAGGTAGCTGCAGTGAAACGTCGACCTATCGGTGGGCCGTTATCTATTCAAGAACAATTCAAAAAATTAAAAACATACAACGCTTTCTGTAACCGTTCCTCGGGAATAGCCATGCCCATTCCCCCTTTTTGTTGTTGTCATAAACGTTTCAGAGACCGATGAGACCCTTCAATGAGAGATCGACCGGTGGGGGAATGAGCAATGCCGGTAATGTGAGTTCTACCCCATAGGGCAAAAGAGGTTTTTACAGTTGTTGAAACGTAAAGATAAAGACCGACAACGGTCCAGCTTAAGGGAATACCTAAAGCAGCAAAAGCACGCATTAAATGTCTACGAACAGCTCGTGCCTTTTCTCCTGTGTGACACGAGGCAACCAAGGCACCTGAAAATGTATCAATGGAAGAGTGGATATATTTAAGGCTACCAAATTCAGAATCATGCGTGACATCTGTTTGCCATAACGGTAGGCTTTGTAATCCTCTAGGATTAGCTCCTGCAGCAACTGATGGGAAAGAATGTTTTTGACAATCGGGACAGACAGCAATAATACTTGATGCTTGTTGAGCAGCAAGGCCAAACTGTCGCTTAAGAGCTCCAGCGTTTCGATGGAAAAAAAGAGTGCCTTCGCTTAGCTTGTGCAATACGGTCTGGCAGTACTTGAACTGGTCACGGCAATAGGTCAGCTCGTCGATTGCCTTCTGCAAGAAAACCAGGTAGCGAGGTATGAGACCTAATATGCATAACAAAATAAGGCGCAGATCGAGAGTCCAAAAGGAAAATAAGTTCCTGTAACAGGGTAAAGGGTTGTGAATGCGAAACACTCCGCAGCACAGAAGCTTCAGCTCGTGGAACAATACCTGCAACATAAGCAGAATCAGTAACAAGGTGGAGTGGTACATTCCATTCTCGGAAAACACGAACAACTGCATTCAGTTCTCCTGGTTGAGGTGAACCGGAGACCGTCTCTATGTCCGAATCCCATTGTCTCCGTTGAAAACCTTAGGAAGACAGGAATTGAACCTGCACAGAAGAGATCAAAGCGCTCCATACTCCCCTTATATTACTTCCCAGTAGGGTCAGCTAAACAAAAGCTATCGGGCCCATACCCCGAAAATGATGGTTTAACCTCTTCCTCTACTAAATGAGCCCCGTCACAAAACTAACGTTCTCCTTAAGCCTTCTACTAGGAACAACCATCACAATTTCAAGCAACCACTGACTGCTAGCCTGGCCTGGACTAGAAATCAACACCCTTGCCATTATCCCCTTCCTTTCAAAATCACACCACCCTCGAGCTATGGAAGCTGCAATCAAATACTTTCTCGTCCAAGCAACCGCCTCCGCATTAATCCTCTTCTCAAGCACAATCAACGCACAGTTCACCGGACAATGAGACATTCCGCGACTAAGCCACCCAACAGCCTCCCTACTACTAACTACAGCAGTCGCAATAAAACTAGGCCTAGTACCCTTTCACTCCTGATGTCCAGAGGTCATACAAGGCTCACCTATAACCACTGCCCTACTCGTCTCTACATGAATAAAACTCCCCCCACTCACTCTTCTTTTCTTAACTGCCCCCTCACTGAACCCACTCCTACTGACAACCGTGGCCATTGCATCCGCAGCCATCGGAGGGCGAACAGGACTTAACCAAACACAAATCCGAAAAGTCCTAGCTTTCTCATCGATCGCCCACCTAGGCTGAATAACCATCATCCTCATATACAACCCCAAGCTAACATTAATAACCTTCTACCCATACTCCTTAAGAACCGCCTCCATTTTCTTAGCCCTCAACACAACCAACTCCTCAAAACTATCCACAATAATAACCTCCTGAACAAAAATACCATCACTAAACGCATCCTTGACGCTAGCACTACTATCCCTAGCCGACCTGCCCCCACTCCCTGGCTTTTTACCAAAATGACTCATTATCCAGGAACTAACTAAGCAAGAGATATCAACCGCAGCCATAATTATTTCAATACTCTCCCTACAAGGTTTATTTTTCTACCTACGCCTTGCATATTGCTCCACACTCCCACCAAACACTACAAGCTTCATAAAACAATGATACAATAACAAATCCACAGGCACACCAATTGCTACCTTAATTTCTCTGTCAGTCCTCCTTCTCCCCCCTTCTCCCGCAATCCTGACCGTTACCTAAGAAACTTAGGATCCCCTGCCTACCAAACCGAAGGCCTTCAAAGCCTTAACTAAGAGTTAAATCCTCTTAGTTTCTGCCCACACCACTAAGGCCCGCAGGACACTAAACCTGCACCATCTAAATGCAACGCAGATACTCTAATTCAGCTAGGGCCTCCACGATAAGCCTAGACAGACGGGCCTCGATCCCATAAACTTCTAATTAACAGCTAGACGCTCAAACCAACGAGCTTCTGTCTACCAGACTCCGGCACACTCTCAGCGTACATCAATGAGTTTGCAACTCAACATGAACTTCACCACAGAGTCGATAAGAAGAGGAATTCAACCTCTGTAAAAAGGACTACAGCCTAACGCCTAAACACTCAGCCACCTGACCCGTGACCTTCATCAACCGATGACTAGTTTCAACAAACCACAATGACATCGGCACCCTATACCTACTCTTCGGAGCATGGGCAGGCATAGCCGAGTACCGCCCTCAGCCTCCTTATTCGAGCAGAACTTGGCCAACCAGGAACTCTCCTAGGAGACGACCAAATCTACAATGTCATCATCACCGCCCATGCCTTCGTAAGAATCTTCTTCACAGTTATAGCCATTATAATCGAAGGGTTTGGAAACTGACTAGTCCCCCTTATAATTGGAGCCCCAGACATAGCATTCCCCCGCATAAACAACATCGGTTTCTGAACTACTTCCTCCGTCCTTCCTACTGCTCCTAGCGTCCTCCACAGTAGAAGCTGGAGTCGGAACAGGATGAACCATATACCCGCCCCTAGCAGGCAACCTAGCCCATGCTGGCGCCTCAGTAGACCTAGCCATCTTCTCCCTACACCTCGCAGGTGTGTCTTCCATCTTAGGGGCCATCAACTTTAACACAACAGCCATTAACATAACCCCCCCTGCCTTATCGCAATATCCAACTCCCCTATTCGTATGATCCGTACTCCTATTGCCCTCACTTCCAGTCCTGGCCGCCGGCATCACCATACTACTGACCGACCGAAACCTAAACACTACATTCTGTGACCCCGCTGGAGGGGGAGACCCCATTCTCTACCAGCACCTGTTCTGATTCTTTGGCCACCAGGAAGTTTACATCTTAATCCTTCACGGCTTTGGAATCATCTCACATGTTGTAACGTATTACGCAGGCAAAAAAGAACCATCCGGCTACATAGGAATAGTCTGAGCTATACTATCGATTGGATTCCTGGGCTTTGTCGTATGAGCCCACCACATATTCACTGTCGGAATAGACGTAGACAGCCGATCATACTTCATCTCCGCCACTATAATCATCGCCATCACAACCGGCATTCAGGTATTCAGCTGACTAGCCACACTACACGGAGGCACCATCAAATGAGGTCCACCGATACTGTGAGCCTTGGGCTTCATCTTCCTCTTCACACTTGCCAATGAGGTGTCGGTGGAATTGGTGGTCAGCCTTGATTACTGCGTAATCCATCCCGTGGATCTAAAAAGAATTTTATATATATATAATATTGTACGCACATACATACATACATATATATTATATAGGGCCAGGAAGGACAGGCCACCGCTTCTGTCTCATGCCCTAAGTAACTGCCTACTGCCAGTATTGGCACTGACTCGCCAGCGGTCAGCTACAAGCACTTCTGCTCTTCAGCAGAGCACAAGCATTCCTCTGCTTTGAGAAGAGAGCATTGTGCTCATGAAACATTGAAAACACTTACTTCTATGCCTCTCCAGCTATAACCAAGAGAATCCTTCCTTCTCCGCACCAAAAAAATTAATGCTGACTTTTCAAGGATGCTATGGATGAGGTTCATAACCAAGGGGTGCCATCCACCTGGCCACACAATTTGTCTCCTGCAAGTTCGATTAAGCATGCCAAGACATCCTATGGATGTGACAAACACCTCATCACCTCTGCTCTGTTGCCCCTTCTTCCCCGAGTTCCTGTTCTCCTTCATAATACCTAGTTGTTCTCTCATTATGAATCCTCCCTTCCCCTTATCAGTGTCAATGGAATCATCGTTCCATGGACAATGAGTCGTCCCGTTCCCCCGCTGGGTCCGAGAGTATTACCTCTGTTCAGTGGCTTGATCCAGGGTGATAGTGCTCGTTCTAGGCGCTGTAAAAAGCGAAATCTATATCCTATGTCCTGATTTTGGGTATCTAACATGAATGCAAAACAGTAATCCTCACACAGTTTTTATTTCATTCTGTAGCGTCGGTGTCGGTATCAGCTGCCTGCGGTAAAGGTTCACGGAAAGGTCTTACATTCTTCGCTGGGATCCATCGAGGTCCTTTTTCTGTAGAGACACAAGCATAACCTTTTCCCCGTGTAACAAGAGGATATGGTCCCATAATTTTACCTGTTTCTGCATCTCGGACCGATACCGGGCCTTTAACCCGTGCCTCGACGGAGGTAGCTGCAGTGAAACGTCGACCTATCGGTGGGCCGTTATCTATTCAAGAACAATTCAAAAAATTAAAAACATACAACGCTTTCTGTAACCGTTCCTCGGGAATAGCCATGCCCATTCCCCCTTTTTGTTGTTGTCATAAACGTTTCAGAGACCGATGAGACCCTTCAATGAGAGATCGACCGGTGGGGGAATGAGCAATGCCGGTAATGTGAGTTCTACCCCATAGGGCAAAAGAGGTTTTTACAGTTGTTGAAACGTAAAGATAAAGACCGACAACGGTCCAGCTTAAGGGAATACCTAAAGCAGCAAAAGCACGCATTAAATGTCTACGAACAGCTCGTGCCTTTTCTCCTGTGTGACACGAGGCAACCAAGGCACCTGAAAATGTATCAATGGAAGAGTGGATATATTTAAGGCTACCAAATTCAGAATCATGCGTGACATCTGTTTGCCATAACGGTAGGCTTTGTAATCCTCTAGGATTAGCTCCTGCAGCAACTGATGGGAAAGAATGTTTTTGACAATCGGGACAGACAGCAATAATACTTGATGCTTGTTGAGCAGCAAGGCCAAACTGTCGCTTAAGAGCTCCAGCGTTTCGATGGAAAAAAAGAGTGCCTTCGCTTAGCTTGTGCAATACGGTCTGGCAGTACTTGAACTGGTCACGGCAATAGGTCAGCTCGTCGATTGCCTTCTGCAAGAAAACCAGGTAGCGAGGTATGAGACCTAATATGCATAACAAAATAAGGCGCAGATCGAGAGTCCAAAAGGAAAATAAGTTCCTGTAACAGGGTAAAGGGTTGTGAATGCGAAACACTCCGCAGCACAGAAGCTTCAGCTCGTGGAACAATACCTGCAACATAAGCAGAATCAGTAACAAGGTGGAGTGGTACATTCCATTCTCGGAAAACACGAACAACTGCATTCAGTTCTCCTGTTTGAGGTGAACCGGAGACCGTCTCTATGTCCGAATCCCATTGCCTCCGTTGATCATCCCACCACAGAAGAACAGATTTATGCGATTGGCCCGATCCATCTGTAAACACAGTAAGCGCCGGTAAGGGTTGTTCGCTTCTTCTGGGGTTTAACATCAGACGAAAATCAACGTTAAACAGTTTGTGTGAAGGTGGATGGGAAGTTATTCGACCTGTATGTTCTCGCCCGGCACCTCCCCGGGACCTACAGCTTGACAAACTATTGCTGTACAATTCAACCACGAGAACCTCTAACACCTTTACCGCACAAACCTAGCCTTCTCCTTAACATCTTATATATCCCATAAACACCACCTACCCAAAACCTCAGCACTAAAATCATATTAACCCAAACCCCCCATACACACACGCCCCTAAGACTAAAGGCGCCCAAACAGCCAACGAAACCAACGAAACCACGTCCCCGTAGCTTACAATCCAAAGCGTGGCACTGAAGATGCCAAGATGGCGTCCAATATGAAAGCCGAGGACAAAAGACTTAGCCCTAACCTTACGGTTGGCTCCTGCTAGACCTAGACGTGCAAGTATCTGCGGCCCAGTGTAAATGCCCTAGGCCTCCTGCTAAGACCGAAGGAGCAGGCATCAGGCACACGCTACCAACTGTAGCCCAAGACGCCTTGCTCAGCCACACCCCCACGGGCACTCAGCAGTAATTAACAGTAAGCAAGAAGCGCAAGCTTGACTTAGTCACGGCAACCTTCAGGGTTGGTAAATCTCGTGCCAGCCGCCGCGGTCACACCAGAAACCCAAGCCAACAGTCACACGGCGTAGAGAGTGGACCAGAGCCTGTCAGAATAACTAGGAAACCGAAACACAGCTAAGCTGTCGTAAGCCCGAGATACCCCTAAGGCCAACCTAAAGATGATCCTAGTAAACCTGACTGCGGCCAATGAAGAGACGGGACGCAGCTTGATGCAAGCAAATGTCAATGCGTTGTGCAGAAGCACGAGGTTTTATACGCTTGCAGAAGCTGCGCGTTTTAAACCAATTGCTTCTTGAGGCTAAGCCTTGCATACTAGGCAATCCCTGATTGGTGGTTAACTACCGGCACTTAACAGCAAGGTGTTACCTTTCCTTGGCGCCATCCGTCTCCCACTCCCCTGTGCTCTGTAACCATGCCCCATCATGTTGTTAATTGTTGTCTAGACAAGCTCGAGCACACTCCCCTCAGCTGACCGATTGCCACGCGTGGTCCTAGTTTCCAGCCCGCTCCTGCACCTCCCCCTTCCTGTTGCACAAAAGAACCTTTGAAAGCGAACGAGGAAAAACAAGGCCTAAGCAACAGAACAAATAAAAAACCAACTAAGACATATTATCACTGTCAAAATAACCCACTGCCTTTGTTCCGTACAATTCTACAATTTCCCCTTTTTGTTTTTGAACAGCTAGTACCAGGTTTGCCATGTTCCGCAGGGCCCTTGCAAACATGACAGCAACCAAGGTAATAGCAAACAAACAACACTGCCAATCGAGTGAATGGATGCCAGAAAAGGCTGAAATTTTCTCAGATTTTGATAACATGTTGCTGCAGTGGGGCGCCTAAAATCCACGCAGCACATACCATCAAAATCCTCACAGCCACGTCCTTGAACCAACAACAAAAAGCAGCGGCAATTTTGACTCACATGCTTAACTGCCTACCAAACAAGGTGATTGAACTCTTTAATGCTTTCCCTGCTGTTACTCTGCATAAGAGAAGAAGCGCTGCGACACGTTCCCATCCTAGCCTCCTACTACATTAGCATCTACAGAAAGACAATGCTCGACATGCAAAGTGTAAACAACATCACCTTCTTTTGGATTAACGTTATACGTAGGCGGAAGGGCACACCAAACAAGAACCGTTTCCGTCAAAAAGTTCGAAACATAGCATGCCTTCTCTGAACATACCTCTGGGGTCATCCCCTTCATTCCCTCCTTTTGATGCAAAGAGAGACACTTTACCCTAACAGAGAAGCCCCTGTTTACATCTCTGAGCCAGGACACAAGCCGCAGCTGTGCGCGCCACCAGGCTCAGGGCAGAAACCACTCCTGTAGTTACCTAACTAGATATCTCGACAAGCGTGCAGACACCTATTAAACACTAAATAACCATGTTTATCGTTCCTGTTCTCCTTCGTAATACCTAGTTGTTCTCTCATTATGAATCCTCCCTTCCCCTTATCAGTGTCAATGGAATCATCGTTCCATGGACAATGAGTCGTCCCGTTCCCCCGCTTGGTCCGAGAGTATTACCTCTGTTCAGTGGCTTGATCCAGGGTGATAGTGCTCGTTCTAGGCGCTGTAAAAAGCGAAATCTATATCCTATGTCCTGATTTTGGGTATCTAACATTAATGCAAAACAGTAATCCTCACACAGTTTTTATTTCATTCTGTAGCGTCGGTGTCGGTATCGGCTGCCTGCGGTAAAGGTTCACGGAAAGGTCTTACATTCTTCGCTGGGATCCATCGAGGTCCTTTTTCTGTAGAGACACAAGCATAACCTTTTCCCCGTGTAACAAGAGGATATGGTCCCATAATTTTACCTGTTTCTGCATCTCGGACCGATACCGGGCCTTTAACCCGTGCCTCGACGGAGGTAGCTGCAGTGAAACGTCGACCTATCGGTGGGTCGTTATCTATTCAAGAACAATTCAAAAAATTAAAAACATACAACGCTTTCTGTAACCGTTCCTCGGGAATAGCCATGCCCATTCCCCCTTTTTGTTGTTGTCATAAACGTTTCAGAGACCGATGAGACCCTTCAATGAGAGATCGACCGGTGGGGGAATGAGCAATGCCGGTAATGTGAGTTCTACCCCATAGGGCAAAAGAGGTTTTTACAGTTGTTGAAACGTAAAGATAAAGACCGACAACGGTCCAGCTTAAGGGAATACCTAAAGCAGCAAAAGCACGCATTAAATGTCTACGAACAGCTCGTGCCTTTTCTCCTGTGTGACACGAGGCAACCAAGGCACCTGGAAATGTATCAATGGAAGAGTGGATATATTTAAGGCTACCAAATTCAGAATCATGCGTGACATCTGTTTGCCATAACGGTAGGCTTTGTAATCCTCTAGGATTAACTCCTGCAGCAACTGATGGGAAAGAATGTTTTTGACAGTCGGGACAGACAGCAATAATACTTGATGCTTGTTGAGCAGCAAGGCCAAACTGTCGCTTAAGAGCTCCAGCGTTTCGATGGAAAAAAAAGAGTGCCTTCGCTTAGCTTGTGCAATACGGTCTGGCAGTACTTGAACTGGTCACGGCAATAGGTCAGCTCGTCGATTGCCTTCTGCAAGAAAACCAGGTAGCGAGGTATGAGACCTAATATGCATAACAAAATAAGGCGCAGATCGAGAGTCCAAAAGGAAAATAAGTTCCTGTAACAGGGTAAAGGGTTGTGAATGCGAAACACTCCGCAGCACAGAAGCTTCAGCTCGTGGAACAATACCTGCAACATAAGCAGAATCAGTAACAAGGTGGAGTGGTACATTCCATTCTCGGAAAACACGAACAACTGCATTCAGTTCTCCTGGTTGAGGTGAACCGGAGACCGTCTCTATGTCCGAATCCCATTGTCTCCGTTGAAAACCTTAGGAAGACAGGAATTGAACCTGCACAGAAGAGATCAAAGCGCTCCATACTCCCCTTATATTACTTCCCAGTAGGGTCAGCTAAACAAAAGCTATCGGGCCCATACCCCGAAAATGATGGTTTAACCTCTTCCTCTACTAAATGAGCCCCGTCACAAAACTAACGTTCTCCTTAAGCCTTCTACTAGGAACAACCATCACAATTTCAAGCAACCACTGACTGCTAGCCTGGCCTGGACTAGAAATCAACACCCTTGCCATTATCCCCTTCCTTTCAAAATCACACCACCCTCGAGCTATGGAAGCTGCAATCAAATACTTTCTCGTCCAAGCAACCGCCTCCGCATTAATCCTCTTCTCAAGCACAATCAACGCACAGTTCACCGGACAATGAGACATTCCGCGACTAAGCCACCCAACAGCCTCCCTACTACTAACTACAGCAGTCGCAATAAAACTAGGCCTAGTACCCTTTCACTTCTGATGTCCAGAGGTCATACAAGGCTCACCTATAACCACTGCCCTACTCGTCTCTACATGAATAAAACTCCCCCCACTCACTCTTCTTTTCTTAACTGCCCCCTCACTGAACCCACTCCTACTGACAACCGTGGCCATTGCATCCGCAGCCATCGGAGGGCGAACAGGACTTAACCAAACACAAATCCGAAAAGTCCTAGCTTTCTCATCGATCGCCCACCTAGGCTGAATAACCATCATCCTCATATACAACCCCAAGCTAACATTAATAACCTTCTACCCATACTCCTTAAGAACCGCCTCCATTTTCTTAGCCCTCAACACAACCAACTCCTCAAAACTATCCACAATAATAACCTCCTGAACAAAAATACCATCACTAAACGCATCCTTGACGCTAGCACTACTATCCCTAGCCGGCCTGCCCCCACTCCCTGGCTTTTTACCAAAATGACTCATTATCCAGGAACTAACTAAGCAAGAGATATCAACCGCAGCCATAATTATTTCAATACTCTCCCTACAAGGTTTATTTTTCTACCTACGCCTTGCATATTGCTCCACACTCCCACCAAACACTACAAGCTTCATAAAACAATGATACAATAACAAATCCACAGGCACACCAATTGCTACCTTAATTTCTCTGTCAGTCCTCCTTCTCCCCCCTTCTCCCGCAATCCTGACCGTTACCTAAGAAACTTAGGATCCCCTGCCTACCAAACCGAAGGCCTTCAAAGCCTTAACTAAGAGTTAAATCCTCTTAGTTTCTGCCCACACCACTAAGGCCCGCAGGACACTAAACCTGCACCATCTAAATGCAACGCAGATACTCTAATTCAGCTAGGGCCTCCACGATAAGCCTAGACAGACGGGCCTCGATCCCATAAACTTCTAATTAACAGCTAGACGCTCAAACCAACGAGCTTCTGTCTACCAGACTCCGGCACACTCTCAGCGTACATCAATGAGTTTGCAACTCAACATGAACTTCACCACAGAGTCGATAAGAAGAGGAATTCAACCTCTGTAAAAAGGACTACAGCCTAACGCCTAAACACTCAGCCACCTGACCCGTGACCTTCATCAACCGATGACTAGTTTCAACAAACCACAATGACATCGGCACCCTATACCTACTCTTCGGAGCATGGGCAGGCATAGCCGAGTACCGCCCTCAGCCTCCTTATTCGAGCAGAACTTGGCCAACCAGGAACTCTCCTAGGAGACGACCAAATCTACAATGTCATCATCACCGCCCATGCCTTCGTAAGAATCTTCTTCACAGTTATAGCCATTATAATCGAAGGGTTTGGAAACTGACTAGTCCCCCTTATAATTGGAGCCCCAGACATAGCATTCCCCCGCATAAACAACATCGGTTTCTGAACTACTTCCTCCGTCCTTCCTACTGCTCCTAGCGTCCTCCACAGTAGAAGCTGGAGTCGGAACAGGATGAACCATATACCCGCCCCTAGCAGGCAACCTAGCCCATGCTGGCGCCTCAGTAGACCTAGCCATCTTCTCCCTACACCTCGCAGGTGTGTCTTCCATCTTAGGGGCCATCAACTTTAACACAACAGCCATTAACATAACCCCCCCTGCCTTATCGCAATATCCAACTCCCCTATTCGTATGATCCGTACTCCTATTGCCCTCACTTCCAGTCCTGGCCGCCGGCATCACCATACTACTGACCGACCGAAACCTAAACACTACATTCTTTGACCCCGCTGGAGGGGGAGACCCCATTCTCTACCAGCACCTGTTCTGATTCTTTGGCCACCAGGAAGTTTACATCTTAATCCTTCACGGCTTTGGAATCATCTCACATGTTGTAACGTATTACGCAGGCAAAAAAGAACCATTCGGCTACATAGGAATAGTCTGAGCTATACTATCAATTGGATTCCTGGGCTTTGTCGTATGAGCCCACCACATATTCACTGTCGGAATAGACGTAGACAGCCGAGCATACTTCATCTCCGCCACTATAATCATCGCCATCCCAACCGGCATTCAGGTATTCAGCTGACTAGCCACACCACACGGAGGCACCATCAAATGAGATCCACCGATACTGTGAGCCTTGGGCTTCATCTTCCTCTTCACACTTGCCAATGAGGTGTCGGTGGAATTGGTGCTCAGCCTTGATTACTGCGTAATCCATCCCGTGGATCTAAAAAGAATTTTATATATATATAATATTGTACGCACATACATACATATATATATATTATATAGGGCCAGGTAGGACAGGCCACCGCTTCTGTCTCGTGCCCTAAGTAACTGCCTACTGCCAGTATTGGCACTGACTCGCCAGCGGTCAGCTACAAGCACTTCTGCTCTTCAGCAGAGCACAAGCATTCCTCTGCTTTGAGAAGAGAGCATTGTGCTCATGAAACATTGAAAAGACTGACTTCTACGCCTCTCCAGCTATAACCAAGAGAATCCTTCCTTCTCCGCACCAAAAAAATTAATGCTGACTTTTCAAGGATGCTATGGATGAGGTTCATAACCAAGGGGTGTCATCCACCTGGCCACACAATTTGTCTCCTGCAAGTTCGATTAAGCATGCCAAGACATCCTATGGATGTGACAAACACCTCATCACCTCTGCTCTGTTGCCCCTTCTTCCCCCAGTTTCTTACTGGAACTAGTAACTCCAGCTCACCAGTTCCTTGAGCATGGCTTCAATCGGTTCCTGAGCCACACGCACATCTTCTGTAGGTCCTTCCAAAGTGATGTTATCCTGTGGCGAGCAGCCTCACAGTTTGCCCTCTTGCCTGTGCTAACAATTGTCTCCGAGTTGCTGTTCTTTGCTGGGAGATCAATTATGGTGTTGCTTTCTTTACGGATCTGCCACAAAGGAAAAAAAAATAAAAAATCATCTCAGAAGCGTCCCATGTCAGAAGAAAAACCCTCGCAGGCTATATTGGACATCACCAATGGGCAGGAGAGAGCATCCAGTGGGATTTTGCTGCAGGCAGTGATCATCACGAGCACTTGAGTTAGGAGCAGTATCTCACCTTCTTGATGTTGGCACCTCCTTTCCCTACGATGTTCTTGGGGAACTGTTTGCAGATGGGGACAGAAATAGAAAAGCTGTTTTCAACCTAAGGGAGAAAGGAAGGGAGAACTGAAGATTACACTGTCGTGGCAAGGGAGGCCCGACTTCAGGAACTCTGATAAACGAGCTTTTGAAAAGAGGCTTAGACCCAAGGAAGTTCTCTATACGAGGGACTTGTAAGACTAAACAAAGGCAAGGACGTTCCCCTATAGCCTTCCCATAACAGGTACTACCCCCTGCCTCCATTCAGCCAAAACAGCGTCGACAGCTCCCTCCTCTTGAGGTGTTTTAGCTCTACCCAAGCCAGTAGAGCTCTGCTTTGCCCCAGGGTTATCCAGGCACGGAGGAGGGAAGTGCAGGCAGAAGACCTCCTTACCAGGTCTGCCACCGTCTTTTGCATGTACTCGGTGCACTTCTCCACCTCGTTTTTGGGACCTCGGAGTTGGACGATGTCACTCTTGTGTGCAGGGTCTGGGAAGTTGATGATAACCTGCAGGAGCGGTCATTTAGAGTTAGCTCAAGCAAAAGCAAGAACCCTTGTGTCAGACACATGCAAAGGTTGGGGGGATCCTACACATGCCCTTTTCCCATTCAGAAAAGGGGAACCGTGTTAGCGGCCTCTGGCTAAAAGAACTATCTTCTCAGACACTTGCGCTACAGAGCCACTAAAGTTACGACTTCTGTGACGACAGGCCTACTACCCATGTAGGAAAGAACCCCTCTGGATTCCTCCTCTCCTACAAAGCCTTACCTCTGGGAATTGCTCCCGGATTTCCCAGACCCGCTCAGCCTTCTGCCCAGTGATGGTCCGGTGGAATTTCTGCTCAACGATTAGGTCCGCAGCGTGTTCATTTTCCTGACGGGAACAGAGGGCACACTGAGTGTTCAGCCGGAGAGCCATCTACTTTGACTTAGCGGTTTGCTGCCCGACGGTTTACTTGCCAGCACTGTCCCTCTTTTCTCCAGACCAAATTCACTCTGCGTTGACAGAGAAGGGCTACCCGAGGGAACAGGGGAAGACATTTGTGAAGAGGAACTTGCACTTGTCATGAGATCCAAGTGCTCCGTGGGCAAGGGGCACACACTCGCACCAGAAGGTTACAAGGGAACACGAGAGCCCAAACCCTGCAGTCTCCCAAACATCACGTCCTACCCACTCACCATACGGGAAGCGAGTTCCAGCAGCTCGCTCTTGGCCTGTGGGACCCCCTGTGGGTCTCCTTCCATTCTGATCGGGTTGCTCTTCTCGTTGTCCGGGGGAATGCGCACAGACACCTTGTACAGATCCTTCATCCTGTTAACTTCGAGGCAAGGACTGTGGTGACGCCGTCTGCTAGGCAAAGACCTGGAAGCAAGGCACCTGGATTATCACTGCTCAGAGGCTGATGAAGAAGTAAAGCCGCCTCTGGGAAGGGCTCGGTGGGGTAGGGTTGAGCCAGGGGAAATTGCCTCTTCCCCCTGGAGTTCAGCGAGAGCAGACCTGTGCCACACGAGAGCCTGTCCAAGTAAATACCGTGGCATCTACAGAGCCCATTGTTCCCTTGTCAGAGCCAGGCGTGTTTCTTCCCCAAACAGTATCACATTTAGAGCAGAGGATAATCGTTCCTTTCTACCCCAAACTCTTGGCTGGGGACACGTTGCAGTGCTATCAAACTAGCAGACCGCAACAAGGCTTTAGCGTTGGCCATATTCTACTGCCGGTGCTGTAGCACCTTCCTCCAGAGGCCAGACCACACTGCTCCTCCTCCAGCTGACACCCTCTCCCACAAGCCACAGGGCTATTTAACCCCTTAGCGGGAACCAGCTACACCTGCACATCGCCCATGTCAATCAACCCACTGCCTCTGAGGCAAGGCCACAGCTGCGTGTTATCAATGCTAATCAACCCACCGCCTTCATTCCTCTACAGGGACAAGCTCACCAAGCACATTTCCACCACCCACAACTGGCTGCTAAAATGTCATTCGCACAGAGAAGTAATTCCACTACTGTTCAGGCTCCCAAGGTACTTTCACCCGTTCAAGCCATCGCAAGGCCTGACGGCCCATTTCTCTCCTTGTACCACCACCACTCCAGAAAAGCAGAGGAAATGTGATGGAGACAGCACACTGGGTGAGCTACAGAGCCCCTGATACCATCTACTAAACACGAAGAGTGTGAGCATGGGAAGGACTAGAAAGGCACTCCACTTACCGTTTAGCTGCTTTCTTGCCAATGAGGTGTCGGTGGAATTGGTGGTCAGCCTTGATTATTGCGTAATCCGTCCCGTGGATCTAAAAAGAATTATATCTTTTATATCTATCTATATATGTATGGATGTACATTATTTTATATTATAATATATAGGGCCAGGTAGGACAGGCCACCGCTTCTGTCTCGTGCCCTAAGTAACTGCCTACTGCCAGTATTGGCACTGACTCACCAGCGGTCAGCTACAAGCACTTCTGCTCTTCAGCAGAGCACAAGCATTCCTCTGCTTTGAGAAGAGAGCATTGTGCTCATGAAACATTGAAAAGACTGACTTCTATGCCTCTCCAGCTATAACCAAGAGAATCCTTCCTTCTCCGCACCAAAAAAATTAATGCTGACTTTTCAAGGATGCTATGGATGAGTTTCATAACCAAGGGGTGTCATCCACCTGGCCACACAATTTGTCTCCTGCAAGTACGATTAAGCATGCCAAGACATCCTATGGATGTGACAAACACCTCATCACCTCTGCTCTGTTGCCCCTTCTTCCCCCAATTCCTGTTCTCCTTCATAATACCTAGTTGTTCTCTCATTATGAATCCTCCCTTCCCCTTATCAGTGTCAATGGAATCATCGTTCCATGGACAATGAGTCGTCCCGTTCCCCCGCTGGGTCCGAGAGTATTACCTCTGTTCAGTGGCTTGATCCAGGGTGATAGTGCTCGTTCTAGGCGCTGTAAAAAGCGAAATCTATATCCTATGTCCTGATTTTGGGTATCTAACATTAATGCAAAACAGTAATCCTCACACAGTTTTTATTTCATTCTGTAGCGTCGGTGTCGGTATCGGCTGCCTGCGGTAAAGGTTCACGGAAAGGTCTTACATTCTTCGCTGGGATCCATCGAGGTCCTTTTTCTGTAGAGACACAAGCATAACCTTTTCCCCGTGTAACAAGAGGATATGGTCCCATAATTTTACCTGTTTCTGCATCTCGGACCGATACCGGGCCTTTAACCCGTGCCTCGACGGAGGTAGCTGCAGTGAAACGTCGACCTATCGGTGGGTCGTTATCTATTCAAGAACAATTCAAAAAATTAAAAACATACAACGCTTTCTGTAACCGTTCCTCGGGAATAGCCATGCCCATTCCCCCTTTTTGTTGTTGTCATAAACGTTTCAGAGACCGATGAGACCCTTCAATGAGAGATCGACCGGTGGGGGAATGAGCAATGCCGGTAATGTGAGTTCTACCCCATAGGGCAAAAGAGGTTTTTACAGTTGTTGAAACGTAAAGATAAAGACCGATAACGGTCCAGCTTAAGGGAATACCTAAAGCAGCAAAAGCACGCATTAAATGTCTACGAACAGCTCGTGCCTTTTCTCCTGTGTGACACGAGGCAACCAAGGCACCTGAAAATGTATCAATGGAAGAGTGGATATATTTAAGGCTACCAAATTCAGAATCATGCGTGACATCTGTTTGCCATAACGGTAGGCTTTGTAATCCTCTAGGATTAACTCCTGCAGCAACTGATGGGAAAGAATGTTTTTGACAGTCGGGACAGACAGCAATAATACTTGATGCTTGTTGAGCAGCAAGGCCAAACTGTCGCTTAAGAGCTCCAGCGTTTCGATGGAAAAAAAGAGTGCCTTCGCTTAGCGTGTGCAATACGGTCTGGCAGTACTTGAACTGGTCACGGCAATAGGTCAGCTCGTCGATTGCCTTCTGCAAGAAAACCAGGTAGCGAGGTATGAGACCTAATATGCATAACAAAATAAGGCGCAGATCGAGAGTCCAAAAGGAAAATAAGTTCCTGTAACAGGGTAAAGGGTTGTGAATGCGAAACACTCCGCAGCACAGAAGCTTCAGCTCGTGGAACAATACCTGCAACATAAGCAGAATCAGTAACAAGGTGGAGTGGTACATTCCATTCTCGGAAAACACGAACAACTGCATTCAGTTCTCCTGTTTGAGGTGAACCGGAGACCGTCTCTATGTCCGAATCCCATTGCCTCCGTTGATCATCCCACCACAGAAGAACAGATTTATGCGATTGGCCCGATCCATCTGTAAACACAGTAAGCGCCGGTAAGGGTTGTTCGCTTCTTCTGGGTTTTAACATCAGACGAAAATCAACGTTAAACAGTTTGTGTGAAGGTGGATGGGAAGTTATTCGACCTGTATGTTCTCGCCCGGCACCTCCCCGGGACCTACAGCTTGACAAACTATTGCTGTACAATTCAACCACGAGAACCTCTAACACCTTTACCGCTCAAACCTAGCCTTCTCCTTAACATCTTATATATCCCATAAACACCACCTACCCAAAACCTCAGCACTAAAATCATATTAACCCAAACCCCCCATACACACACGCCCCTAAGACTATAGGCGCCCAAACAGCCAACGAAGCCAACGAAGCCAACGAAACCACGTCCCCGTAGCTTACAATCCAAAGCGTGGCACTGAAGATGCCAAGATGGCGTCCAATATGAAAGCCGAGGACAAAAGACTTAGCCCTAACCTTACGGTTGGCTCCTGCTAGACCTAGACGTGCAAGTATCTGCGGCCCAGTGTAAATGCCCTAGGCCTCCTGCTAAGACCGAAGGAGCAGGCATCAGGCACACGCTACCAACTGTAGCCCAAGACGCCTTGCTCAGCCACACCCCCACGGGCACTCAGCAGTAATTAACAGTAAGCAAGAAGCGCAAGCTTGACTTAGTCACGGCAACCTTCAGGGTTGGTAAATCTCGTGCCAGCCGCCGCGGTCACACCAGAAACCCAAGCCAACAGTCACACGGCGTAGAGAGCGGACCAGAGCCTGTCAGAATAACTAGGAAACCGAAACACAGCTAAGCTGTCGTAAGCCCGAGATACCCCTAAGGCCAACCTAAAGATGATCCTAGTAAACCTGACTGCGGCCAATGAAGAGACGGGACGCAGCTTGATGCAAGCAAATGTCAATGCGTTGTGCAGAAGCACGAGGTTTTATACGCTTGCAGAAGCTGCGCGTTTTAAACCAATTGCTTCTTGAGGCTAAGCCTTGCATACTAGGCAATCCCTGATTGGTGGTTAACTACCGGCACTTAACAGCAAGGTGTTACCTTTCCTTGGCGCCATCCGTCTCCCACTCCCCTGTGCTCTGTAACCATGCCCCATCATGTTGTTAATTGCTGTCTAGACAAGCTCGAGCACACTCCCCTCAGCTGACCGATTGCCACGCGTGGTCCTAGTTTCCAGCCCGCTCCTGCACCTCCCCCTTCCTGTTGCACAAAAGAACCTTTGAAAGCGAACGAGGAAAAACAAGGCCTAAGCAACAGAACAAATAAAAAACCAACCAGGACATATTATCACTGTCAAAATAACCCACTGCCTTTGTTCCGTACAATTCTACAATTTCCCCTTTTTGTTTTTGAACAGCTAGTACCAGGTTTGCCATGTTCCGCAGGGCCCTTGCAAACATGACAGCAACCAAGGTAATAGCAAACAAACAACACTGCCAATCGAGTGAATGGATGCCAGAAAAGGCTGAAATTTTCTCAGATTTTGATAACATGTTGCTGCAGTGGGGCGCCTAAAATCCACGCAGCACATACCATCAAAATCCTCACAGCCACGTCCTTGAACCAACAACAAAAAGCAGCGGCAATTTTGACTCACATGCTTAACTGCCTACCAAACAAGGTGATTGAACTCTTTAATGCTTTCCCTGCTGTTACTCTGCATAAGAGAAGAAGCGCTGCGACACGTTCCCATCCTAGCCTCCTACTACATTAGCATCTACAGAAAGACAATGCTCGACATGCAAAGTGTAAACAACATCACCTTCTTTTGGATTAACGTTATACGTAGGCGGAAGGGCACACCAAACAAGAACCGTTTCCGTCAAAAAGTTCGAAACATAGCATGCCTTCTCTGAACATACCTCTGGGGTCATCCCCTTCATTCCCTCCTTTTGATGCAAAGAGAGACACTTTACCCTAACAGAGAAGCCCCTGTTTACATCTCTGAGCCAGGACACAAGCCGCAGCTGTGCGCGCCACCAGGCTCAGGGCAGAAACCACTCCTGTAGTTACCTAACTAGATATCTCGACAAGCGTGCAGACACCTATTAAACACTAAATAACCATGTTTATCGTTCCTGTTCTCCTTCGTAATACCTAGTTGTTCTCTCATTATGAATCCTCCCTTCCCCTTATCAGTGTCAATGGAATCATCGTTCCATGGACAATGAGTCGTCCCGTTCCCCCGCTTGGTCCGAGAGTATTACCTCTGTTCAGTGGCTTGATCCAGGGTGATAGTGCTCGTTCTAGGCGCTGTAAAAAGCGAAATCTATATCCTATGTCCTGATTTTGGGTATCTAACATTAATGCAAAACAGTAATCCTCACACAGTTTTTATTTCATTCTGTAGCGTCGGTGTCGGTATCGGCTGCCTGCGGTAAAGGTTCACGGAAAGGTCTTACATTCTTCGCTGGGATCCATCTAGGTCCTTTTTCTGTAGAGACACAAGCATAACCTTTTCCCCGTGTAACAAGAGGATATGGTCCCATAATTTTACCTGTTTCTGCATCTCGGACCGATACCGGGCCTTTAACCCGTGCCTCGACGGAGGTAGCTGCAGTGAAACGTCGACCTATCGGTGGGTCGTTATCTATTCAAGAACAATTCAAAAAATTAAAAACATACAACGCTTTCTGTAACCGTTCCTCGGGAACAGCCATGCCCATTCCCCCTTTTTGTTGTTGTCATAAACGTTTCAGAGACCGATGAGACCCTTCAATGAGAGATCGACCGGTGGGGGAATGAGCAATGCCGGTAATGTGAGTTCTACCCCATAGGGCAAAAGAGGTTTTTACAGTTGTTGAAACGTAAAGATAAAGACCGACAACGGTCCAGCTTAAGGGAATACCTAAAGCAGCAAAAGCACGCATTAAATGTCTACGAACAGCTCGTGCCTTTTCTCCTGTGTGACACGAGGCAACCAAGGCACCTGAAAATGTATCAATGGAAGAGTGGATATATTTAAGGCTACCAAATTCAGAATCATGCGTGACATCTGTTTGCCATAACGGTAGGCTTTGTAATCCTCTAGGATTAGCTCCTGCAGCAACTGATGGGAAAGAATGTTTTTGACAGTCGGGACAGACAGCAATAATACTTGATGCTTGTTGAGCAGCAAGGCCAAACTGTCGCTTAAGAGCTCCAGCGTTTCGATGGAAAAAAAGAGTGCCTTCGCTTAGCGTGTGCAATACGGTCTGGCAGTACTTGAACTGGTCACGGCAATAGGTCAGCTCGTCGATTGCCTTCTGCAAGAAAACCAGGTAGCGAGGTATGAGACCTAATATGCATAACAAAATAAGGCGCAGATCGAGAGTCCAAAAGGAAAATAAGTTCCTGTAACAGGGTAAAGGGTTGTGAATGCGAAACACTCCGCAGCACAGAAGCTTCAGCTCGTGGAACAATACCTGCAACATAAGCAGAATCAGTAACAAGGTGGAGTGGTACATTCCATTCTCGGAAAACACGAACAACTGCATTCAGTTCTCCTGGTTGAGGTGAACCGGAGACCGTCTCTATGTCCGAATCCCATTGTCTCCGTTGAAAACCTTAGGAAGACAGGAATTGAACCTGCACAGAAGAGATCAAAGCGCTCCATACTCCCCTTATATTACTTCCCAGTAGGGTCAGCTAAACAAAAGCTATCGGGCCCATACCCCGAAAATGATGGTTTAACCTCTTCCTCTACTAAATGAGCCCCGTCACAAAACTAACGTTCTCCTTAAGCCTTCTACTAGGAACAACCATCACAATTTCAAGCAACCACTGACTGCTAGCCTGGCCTGGACTAGAAATCAACACCCTTGCCATTATCCCCTTCCTTTCAAAATCACACCACCCTCGAGCTATGGAAGCTGCAATCAAATACTTTCTCGTCCAAGCAACCGCCTCCGCATTAATCCTCTTCTCAAGCACAATCAACGCACAGTTCACCGGACAATGAGACATTCCGCGACTAAGCCACCCAACAGCCTCCCTACTACTAACTACAGCAGTCGCAATAAAACTAGGCCTAGTACCCTTTCACTCCTGATGTCCAGAGGTCATACAAGGCTCACCTATAACCACTGCCCTACTCGTCTCTACATGAATAAAACTCCCCCCACTCACTCTTCTTTTCTTAACTGCCCCCTCACTGAACCCACTCCTACTGACAACCGTGGCCATTGCATCCGCAGCCATCGGAGGGCGAACAGGACTTAACCAAACACAAATCCGAAAAGTCCTAGCTTTCTCATCGATCGCCCACCTAGGCTGAATAACCATCATCCTCATATACAACCCCAAGCTAACATTAATAACCTTCTACCCATACTCCTTAAGAACCGCCTCCATTTTCTTAGCCCTCAACACAACCAACTCCTCAAAACTATCCACAATAATAACCTCCTGAACAAAAATACCATCACTAAACGCATCCTTGACGCTAGCACTACTATCCCTAGCCGGCCTGCCCCCACTCCCTGGCTTTTTACCAAAATGACTCATTATCCAGGAACTAACTAAGCAAGAGATATCAACCGCAGCCATAATTATTTCAATACTCTCCCTACTAGGTTTATTTTTCTACCGACGCCTTGCATATTGCTCCACACTCCCACCAAACACTACAAGCTTCATAAAACAATGATACAATAACAAATCCACAGGCACACCAATTGCTACCTTAATTTCTCTGTCAGTCCTCCTTCTCCCCCCTTATCCCGCAATCCTGACCGTTACCTAAGAAACTTAGGATCCCCTGCCTACCAAACCGAAGGCCTTCAAAGCCTTAACTAAGAGTTAAATCCTCTTAGTTTCTGCCCACACCACTAAGGCCCGCAGGACACTAAACCTGCACCATCTAAATGCAACGCAGATACTCTAATTCAGCTAGGGCCTCCACGATAAGCCTAGACAGACGGGCCTCGATCCCATAAACTTCTAATTAACAGCTAGACGCTCAAACCAACGAGCTTCTGTCTACCAGACTCCGGCACACTCTCAGCGTACATCAATGAGTTTGCAACTCAACATGAACTTCACCACAGAGTCGATAAGAAGAGGAATTCAACCTCTGTAAAAAGGACTACAGCCTAACGCCTAAACACTCAGCCACCTGACCCGTGACCTTCATCAACCGATGACTAGTTTCAACAAACCACAATGACATCGGCACCCTATACCTACTCTTCGGAGCATGGGCAGGCATAGCCGAGTACCGCCCTCAGCCTCCTTATTCGAGCAGAACTTGGCCAACCAGGAACTCTCCTAGGAGACGACCAAATCTACAATGTCATCATCACCGCCCATGCCTTCGTAAGAATCTTCTTCACAGTTATAGCCATTATAATCGAAGGGTTTGGAAACTGACTAGTCCCCCTTATAATTGGAGCCCCAGACATAGCATTCCCCCGCATAAACAACATCGGTTTCTGAACTACTTCCTCCGTCCTTCCTACTGCTCCTAGCGTCCTCCACAGTAGAAGCTGGAGTCGGAACAGGATGAACCATATACCCGCCCCTAGCAGGCAACCTAGCCCATGCTGGCGCCTCAGTAGACCTAGCCATCTTCTCCCTACACCTCGCAGGTGTGTCTTCCATCTTAGGGGCCATCAACTTTAACACAACAGCCATTAACATAACCCCCCCTGCCTTATCGCAATATCCAACTCCCCTATTCGTATGATCCATACTCCTAGTGCCCTCACTTCCAGTCCTGGCCGCCGGCATCACCATACTACTGACCGACCGAAACCTAAACACTTTTCATTGACCCCGCTGGAGGGGGAGACCCCATTCTCTACCAGCACCTGTTCTGATTCTTTGGCCACCAGGAAGTTTACATCTTAATCCTTCACGGCTTTGGAATCATCTCACATGTTGTAACGTATTACGCAGGCAAAAAAGAACCATTCGGCTACATAGGAATAGTCTGAGCTATACTATCGATTGGATTCCTGGGCTTTGTCATATGAGCCCACCACATATTCACTGTCGGAATAGACGTAGACAGCCGATCATACTTCATCTCCGCCACTATAATCATCGCCATCCCAACCGGCATTCAGGTATTCAGCTGACTAGCCACACTACACGGAGGCACCATCAAATGAGGTCCACCGATACTGTGAGCCTTGGGCTTCATCTTCCTCTTCACACTTGCCAATGAGGTGTCGGTGGAATTGGTGGTCAGCCTTGATTACTGCGTAATCCATCCCGTGGATCTAAAAAGAATTTTATATATATATAATATTGTACGCACATACATACATATATATATTATATAGGGCCAGGAAGGACAGGCCACCGCTTCTGTCTCATGCCCTAAGTAACTGCCTACTGCCAGTATTGGCACTGACTCGCCAGCGGTCAGCTACAAGCACTTCTGCTCTTCAGCAGAGCACAAGCATTCCTCTGCTTTGAGAAGAGAGCATTGTGCTCATGAAACATTGAAAAGACTGACTTCTACGCCTCTCCAGCTATAACCAAGAGAATCCTTCCTTCTCCGCACCAAAAAAATTAATGCTGACTTTTCAAGGATGCTATGGATGAGGTTCATAACCAAGGGGCGTCATCCACCTGGCCACACAATTTGTCTCCTGCAAGTTCGATTAAGCATGCCAAGACATCCTATGGATGTGACAAACACCTCATCACCTCTGCTCTGTTGCCCCTTCTTCCCCCAGTTTCTTACTGGAACTAGTAACTCCAGCTCACCAGTTCCTTGAGCATGGCTTCAATCGGTTCCTGAGCCACACGCACATCTTCTGTAGGTCCTTCCAAAGTGATGTTATCCTGTGGTGAGCAGCCTCACAGTTTGCCCTCTTGCCTGTGCTAACAATTGTCTCTGAGTTGCTGTTCTTTGCTGGGAGATCAATTATGGTGTTGCTTTCTTTACGGATCTGCCACAAAGGAAAAAAAAAAAAAAAATCATCTCAGAAGCGTCCCATGTCAGAAGAAAAACCCTCGCAGGCTATATTGGACATCACCAATGGGCAGGAGAGAGCATCCAGTGGGATTTTGCTGCAGGCAGTGATCATCACGAGCACTTGAGTTAGGAGCAGTATCTCACCTTCTTGATGTTGGCACCTCCTTTCCCTACGATGTTCTTGTGGAACTGTTTGCAGATGGGGACAGAAATAGAAAAGCTGTTTTCAACCTAAGGGAGAAAGGAAGGGAGACATGAAGTTTACACTGTCGTGGCAAGGGAGGCCCGACTTCAGGAACTCTGATAAACGAGCTTTTGAAAAGAGGCTTAGACCCAAGGAAGTTCTCTATACGAGGGACTTGTAAGACTAAACAAAGGCAAGGACGTTCCCCTATAGCCTTCCCATAACAGGTACTACCCCCTGCCTCCATTCAGCCAAAACAGCGTCGACAGCTCCCTCCTCTTGAGGTGTTTTAGCTCTACCCAAGCCAGTAGAGCTCTGCTTTGCCCCAGGGTTATCCAGGCACGGAGGAGGGAAGTGCAGGCAGAAGACCTCCTTACCAGGTCTGCCACCGTCTTTTGCATGTACTCGGTGCACTTCTCCACCTCGTTTTTGGGACCTCGGAGTTGGACGATGTCACTCTTGTGTGCAGGGTCTGGGAAGTTGATGATAACCTGCAGGAGCGGTCATTTAGAGTTAGCTCAAGCAAAAGCAAGAACCCTTGTGTCAGACACATGCAAAGGTTGGGGGGATCCTACACATGCCCTTTTCCCATTCAGAAACGGGGAACCGTGTTAGCGGCCTCTGGCTAAAAGAACTATCTTCTCAGACACTTGCGCTACAGAGCCACTAAAGTTACGACTTCTGTGACGACAGGCCTACTACCCATGTAGGAAAGAACCCCTCTGGATTCCTCCTCTCCTACAAAGCCTTACCTCTGGGAATTGCTCCCGGATTTCCCAGATCCGCTCAGCCTTCTGCCCAGTGGTGGTCCGGTGGAATTTCTGCTCAACGATTAGGTCCGCAGCGTGTTCATTTTCCTGACGGGAACAGAGGGCACACTGAGTGTTCAGCCGGAGAGCCATCTACTTTGACTTAGCGGTTTGCTGCCCGACGGTTTACTTGCCAGCACTGTCCCTCTTTTCTCCAGACCAAATTCACTCTGCGTTGACAGAGAAGGGCTGCCCGAGGGAACAGGGGAAGACATTTGTGAAGAGGAACTTGCACTTGTCATGAGATCCAAGTGCTCCGTGGGCAAGGGGCACACACTCGCGCCAGAAGGTTACAAGGGAACACGAGAGCCCAAACCCTGCAGTCTCCCAAACATCACGTCCTACCCACTCACCATACGGGAAGCGAGTTCCAGCAGCTCGCTCTTGGCCTGTGGGACCCCCTGTGGGTCTCCTTCCATTCTGATCGGGTTGCTCTTCTCGTTGTCCGGGGGAATGCGCACAGACACCTTGTACAGATCCTTCATCCTGTTAACTTCGAGGCAAGGACTGTGGTGACGCCGTCTGCTAGGCAAAGACCTGGAAGCAAGGCACCTGGATTATCACTGCTCAGAGGCTGATGAAGAAGTAAAGCCGCCTCTGGGAAGGGCTCGGTGGGGTAGGGTTGAGCCAGGGGAAATTGCCTCTTCCCCCTGGAGTTCAGCGAGAGCAGACCTGTGCCACACGAGAGCCTGTCCAAGTAAATACCGTGGCATCTACAGAGCCCATTGTTCCCTTGTCAGAGCCAGGCGTGTTTCTTCCCCAAACAGTATCACATTTAGAGCAGAGGATAATCGTTCCTTTCTACCCCAAACTCTTGGCTGGGGACACGTTGCAGTGCTATCAAACTAGCAGACCGCAACAAGGCTTTAGCGTTGGCCATATTCTACTGCCGGTGCTGTAGCACCTTCCTCCAGAGGCCAGACCACACTGCTCCTCCTCCAGCTGACACCCTCTCCCACAAGCCACAGGGCTATTTAACCCCTTAGCGGGAACCAGCTACACCTGCACATCGCCCATGTCAATCAACCCACTGCCTCTGAGGCAAGGCCACAGCTGCGTGTTATCAATGCTAATCAACCCACCGCCTTCATTCCTCTACAGGGACAAGCTCACCAAGCACATTTCCACCACCCACAACTGGCTGCTAAAATGTCATTCGCACAGAGCAGCGTGTGGAAAAAAAAAAAAAAAAAATTCCTCCAGGACACATCAAAGTAATTCCACTACTGTTCAGGCTCCCAAGGTACTTTCACCCGTTCAAGCCATCGCAAGGCCTGACGGCCCATTTCTCTCCTTGTACCACCACCACTCCAGAAAAGCAGAGGAAATGTGATGGAGACAGCACACTGGGTGAGCTACAGAGCCCCTGATACCATCTACTAAACACGAAGAGTGTGAGCATGGGAAGGACTAGAAAGGCACTCCACTTACCGTTTAGCTGCTTTCTTGCCAATGAGGTGTCGGTGGAATTGGTGGTCAGCCTTGATTATTGCGTAATCCGTCCCGTGGATCTAAAAAGAATTATATCTTTTATATCTATCTATATATGTATGGATGTACATTATTTTATATTATAATATATAGGGCCAGGTAGGACAGGCCACCGCTTCTGTCTCGTGCCCTAAGTAACTGCCTACTGCCAGTATTGGCACTGACTCACCAGCGGTCAGCTACAAGCACTACTGCTCTTCAGCAGAGCACAAGCATTCCTCTGCTTTGAGAAGAGAGCATTGTGCTCATGAAACATTGAAAAGACTGACTTCTATGCCTCTCCAGCTATAACCAAGAGAATCCTTCCTTCTCCGCACCAAAAAAATTAATGCTGACTTTTCAAGGATGCTATGGATGAGTTTCATAACCAAGGGGTGTCATCCACCTGGCCACACAATTTGTCTCCTGCAAGTACGATTAAGCATGCCAAGACATCCTATGGATGTGACAAACACCTCATCACCTCTGCTCTGTTGCCCCTTCTTCCCCCAGTTCCTGTTCTCCTTCGTAATACCTAGTTGTTCCCTCATTATGAATCCCCCCTTCCCCTTATCAGTGTCAATGGAATCATCGTTCCATGGACAATGAGTCGTCCCGTTCCCCTGCTTGGTCCGAGAGTATTACCTCTGTTCAGTGGCTTGATCCAGGGTGATAGTGCTCGTTCTAGGCGCTGTAAAAAGCGAAATCTATATCCTATGTCCTGATTTTGGGTATCTAACATTAATGCAAAACAGTAATCCTCACACAGTTTTTATTTCATTCTGTAGCGTCGGTGTCGGTATCAGCTGCCTGCGGTAAAGGTTCACGGAAAGGTCTTACATTCTTCGCTGGGATCCATCGAGGTCCTTTTTCTGTAGAGACACAAGCATAACCTTTTCCCCGTGTAACAAGAGGATATGGTCCCATAATTTTACCTGTTTCTGCATCTCGGACCGATACCGGGCCTTTAACCCGTGCCTCGACGGAGGTAGCTGCAGTGAAACGTCGACCTATCGGTGGGCCGTTATCTATTCAAGAACAATTCAAAAAATTAAAAACATACAACGCTTTCTGTAACCGTTCCTCGGGAATAGCCATGCCCATTCCCCCTTTTTGTTGTTGTCATAAACGTTTCAGAGACCGATGAGACCCTTCAATGAGAGATCGACCGGTGGGGGAATGAGCAATGCCGGTAATGTGAGTTCTACCCCATAGGGCAAAAGAGGTTTTTACAGTTGTTGAAACGTAAAGATAAAGACCGACAACGGTCCAGCTTAAGGGAATACCTAAAGCAGCAAAAGCACGCATTAAATGTCTACGAACAGCTCGTGCCTTTTCTCCTGTGTGACACGAGGCAACCAAGGCACCTGAAAATGTATCAATGGAAGAGTGGATATATTTAAGGCTACCAAATTCAGAATCATGCGTGACATCTGTTTGCCATAACGGTAGGCTTTGTAATCCTCTAGGATTAGCTCCTGCAGCAACTGATGGGAAAGAATGTTTTTGACAGTCGGGACAGACAGCAATAATACTTGATGCTTGTTGAGCAGCAAGGCCAAACTGTCGCTTAAGAGCTCCAGCGTTTCGATGGAAAAAAAGAGTGCCTTCGCTTAGCTTGTGCAATACGGTCTGGCAGTACTTGAACTGGTCACGGCAATAGGTCAGCTCGTCGATTGCCTTCTGCAAGAAAACCAGGTAGCGAGGTATGAGACCTAATATGCATAACAAAATAAGGCGCAGATCGAGAGTCCAAAAGGAAAATAAGTTCCTGTAACAGGGTAAAGGGTTGTGAATGCGAAACACTCCGCAGCACAGAAGCTTCAGCTCGTGGAACAATACCTGCAACATAAGCAGAATCAGTAACAAGGTGGAGTGGTACATTCCATTCTCGGAAAACACGAACAACTGCATTCAGTTCTCCTGGTTGAGGTGAACCGGAGACCGTCTCCATGTCCGAATCCCATTGTCTCCGTTGAAAACCTTAGGAAGACAGGAATTGAACCTGCACAGAAGAGATCAAAGCGCTCCATACTCCCCTTATATTACTTCCCAGTAGGGTCAGCTAAACAAAAGCTATCGGGCCCATACCCCGAAAATGATGGTTTAACCTCTTCCTCTACTAAATGAGCCCCGTCACAAAACTAACGTTCTCCTTAAGCCTTCTACTAGGAACAACCATCACAATTTCAAGCAACCACTGACTGCTAGCCTGGCCTGGACTAGAAATCAACACCCTTGCCATTATCCCCTTCCTTTCAAAATCACACCACCCTCGAGCTATGGAAGCTGCAATCAAATACTTTCTCGTCCAAGCAACCGCCTCCGCATTAATCCTCTTCTCAAGCACAATCAACGCACAGCTCACCGGACAATGAGACATTCCGCGACTAAGCCACCCAACAGCCTCCCTACTACTAACTACAGCAGTCGCAATAAAACTAGGCCTAGTACCCTTTCACTTCCGATGTCCAGAGGTCATACAAGGCTCACCTATAACCACTGCCCTACTCGTCTCTACATGAATAAAACTCCCCCCACTCACTCTTCTTTTCTTAACTGCCCCCTCACTGAACCCACTCCTACTGACAACCGTGGCCATTGCATCCGCAGCCATCGGAGGGCGAACAGGACTTAACCAAACACAAATCCGAAAAGTCCTAGCTTTCTCATCGATCGCCCACCTAGGCTGAATAACCATCATCCTCATATACAACCCCAAGCTAACATTAATAACCTTCTACCTATACTCCTTAAGAACCGCCTCCATTTTCTTAGCCCTCAACACAACCAACTCCTCAAAACTATCCACAATAATAACCTCCTGAACAAAAATACCATCACTAAACGCATCCTTGACGCTAGCACTACTATCCCTAGCCGGCCTGCCCCCACTCCCTGGCTTTTTACCAAAATGACTCATTATCCAGGAACTAACTAAGCAAGAGATATCAACCGCAGCCATAATTATTTCAATACTCTCCCTACTAGGTTTATTTTTCTACCTACGCCTTGCATATTGCTCCACACTCCCACCAAACTCTACAAGCTTCATAAAACAATGATACAATAACAAATCCACAGGCACACCAATTGCTACCTTAATTTCTCTGTCAGTCCTCCTTCTCCCCCCTTCTCCCGCAATCCTGACCGTTACCTAAGAAACTTAGGATCCCCTGCCTACCAAACCGAAGGCCTTCAAAGCCTTAACTAAGAGTTAAATCCTCTTAGTTTCTGCCCACACCACTAAGGCCCGCAGGACACTAAACCTGCACCATCTAAATGCAACGCAGATACTCTAATTCAGCTAGGGCCTCCACGATAAGCCTAGACAGACGGGCCTCGATCCCATAAACTTCTAATTAACAGCTAGACGCTCAAACCAACGAGCTTCTGTCTACCAGACTCCGGCACACTCTCAGCGTACATCAATGAGTTTGCAACTCAACATGAACTTCACCACAGAGTCGATAAGAAGAGGAATTCAACCTCTGTAAAAAGGACTACAGCCTAACGCCTAAACACTCAGCCACCTGACCCGTGACCTTCATCAACCGATGACTAGTTTCAACAAACCACAATGACATCGGCACCCTATACCTACTCTTCGGAGCATGGGCAGGCATAGCCGAGTACCGCCCTCAGCCTCCTTATTCGAGCAGAACTTGGCCAACCAGGAACTCTCCTAGGCGACGACCAAATCTACAATGTCATCATCACCGCCCATGCCTTCGTAAGAATCTTCTTCACAGTTATAGCCATTATAATCGAAGGGTTTGGAAACTGACTAGTCCCCCTTATAATTGGAGCCCCAGACATAGCATTCCCCCGCATAAACAACATCGGTTTCTGAACTACTTCCTCCGTCCTTCCTACTGCTCCTAGCGTCCTCCACAGTAGAAGCTGGAGTCGGAACAGGATGAACCATATACCCGCCCCTAGCAGGCAACCTAGCCCATGCTGGCGCCTCAGTAGACCTAGCCATCTTCTCCCTACACCTCGCAGGTGTGTCTTCCATCTTAGGGGCCATCAACTTTAACACAACAGCCATTAACATAACCCCCCCTGCCTTATCGCAATATCCAACTCCCCTATTCGTATGATCCGTACTCCTAGTGCCCTCACTTCCAGTCCTGGCCGCCGGCATCACCATACTACTGACCGACCGAAACCTAAACACTACATTCTGTGACCCCGCTGGAGGGGGAGACCCCATTCTCTACCAGCACCTGTTCTGATTCTTTGGCCACCAGGAAGTTTACATCTTAATCCTTCACGGCTTTGGAATCATCTCACATGTTGTAACGTATTACGCAGGCAAAAAAGAACCATCCGGCTACATAGGAATAGTCTGAGCTATACTATCGATTGGATTCCTGGGCTTTGTCGTATGAGCCCACCACATATTCACTGTCGGAATAGACGTAGACAGCCGATCATACTTCATCTCCGCCACTATAATCATCGCCATCACAACCGGCATTCAGGTATTCAGCTGACTAGCCACACTACACGGAGGCACCATCAAATGAGGTCCACCGATACTGTGAGCCTTGGGCTTCATCTTCCTCTTCACACTTGCCAATGAGGTGTCGGTGGAATTGGTGGTCAGCCTTGATTACTGCGTAATCCATCCCGTGGATCTAAAAAGAATTTTATATATATATAATATTGTACGCACATACATACATACATATATATTATATAGGGCCAGGAAGGACAGGCCACCGCTTCTGTCTCATGCCCTAAGTAACTGCCTACTGCCAGTATTGGCACTGACTCGCCAGCGGTCAGCTACAAGCACTTCTGCTCTTCAGCAGAGCACAAGCATTCCTCTGCTTTGAGAAGAGAGCATTGTGCTCATGAAACATTGAAAACACTTACTTCTATGCCTCTCCAGCTATAACCAAGAGAATCCTTCCTTCTCCGCACCAAAAAAATTAATGCTGACTTTTCAAGGATGCTATGGATGAGGTTCATAACCAAGGGGTGCCATCCACCTGGCCACACAATTTGTCTCCTGCAAGTTCGATTAAGCATGCCAAGACATCCTATGGATGTGACAAACACCTCATCACCTCTGCTCTGTTGCCCCTTCTTCCCCGAGTTCCTGTTCTCCTTCATAATACCTAGTTGTTCTCTCATTATGAATCCTCCCTTCCCCTTATCAGTGTCAATGGAATCATCGTTCCATGGACAATGAGTCCTCCCTTTCCCCCGCTTGGTCCGAGAGTATTACCTCTGTTCAGTGGCTTGATCCAGGGTGATAGTGCTCGTTCTAGGCGCTGTAAAAAGCGAAATCTATATCCTATGTCCTGATTTTGGGTATCTAACATTAATGCAAAACAGTAATCCTCACACAGTTTTTATTTCATTCTGTAGCGTCGGTGTCGGTATCAGCTGCCTGCGGTAAAGGTTCACGGAAAGGTCTTACATTCTTCGCTGGGATCCATCGAGGTCCTTTTTCTGTAGAGACACAAGCATAACCTTTTCCCCGTGTAACAAGAGGATATGGTCCCATAATTTTACCTGTTTCTGCATCTCGGACCGATACCGGGCCTTTAACCCGTGCCTCGACGGAGGTAGCTGCAGTGAAACGTCGACCTATCGGTGGGCCGTTATCTATTCAAGAACAATTCAAAAAATTAAAAACATACAACGCTTTCTGTAACCGTTCCTCGGGAATAGCCATGCCCATTCCCCCTTTTTGTTGTTGTCATAAACGTTTCAGAGACCGATGAGACCCTTCAATGAGAGATCGACCGGTGGGGGAATGAGCAATGCCGGTAATGTGAGTTCTACCCCATAGGGCAAAAGAGGTTTTTACAGTTGTTGAAACGTAAAGATAAAGACCGACAACGGTCCAGCTTAAGGGAATACCTAAAGCAGCAAAAGCACGCATTAAATGTCTACGAACAGCTCGTGCCTTTTCTCCTGTGTGACACGAGGCAACCAAGGCACCTGAAAATGTATCAATGGAAGAGTGGATATATTTAAGGCTACCAAATTCAGAATCATGCGTGACATCTGTTTGCCATAACGGTAGGCTTTGTAATCCTCTAGGATTAGCTCCTGCAGCAACTGATGGGAAAGAATGTTTTTGACAATCGGGACAGACAGCAATAATACTTGATGCTTGTTGAGCAGCAAGGCCAAACTGTCGCTTAAGAGCTCCAGCGTTTCGATGGAAAAAAAGAGTGCCTTCGCTTAGCTTGTGCAATACGGTCTGGCAGTACTTGAACTGGTCACGGCAATAGGTCAGCTCGTCGATTGCCTTCTGCAAGAAAACCAGGTAGCGAGGTATGAGACCTAATATGCATAACAAAATAAGGCGCAGATCGAGAGTCCAAAAGGAAAATAAGTTCCTGTAACAGGGTAAAGGGTTGTGAATGCGAAACACTCCGCAGCACAGAAGCTTCAGCTCGTGGAACAATACCTGCAACATAAGCAGAATCAGTAACAAGGTGGAGTGGTACATTCCATTCTCGGAAAACACGAACAACTGCATTCAGTTCTCCTGGTTGAGGTGAACCGGAGACCGTCTCTATGTCCGAATCCCATTGTCTCCGTTGAAAACCTTAGGAAGACAGGAATTGAACCTGCACAGAAGAGATCAAAGCGCTCCATACTCCCCTTATATTACTTCCCAGTAGGGTCAGCTAAACAAAAGCTATCGGGCCCATACCCCGAAAATGATGGTTTAACCTCTTCCTCTACTAAATGAGCCCCGTCACAAAACTAACGTTCTCCTTAAGCCTTCTACTAGGAACAACCATCACAATTTCAAGCAACCACTGACTGCTAGCCTGGCCTGGACTAGAAATCAACACCCTTGCCATTATCCCCTTCCTTTCAAAATCACACCACCCTCGAGCTATGGAAGCTGCAATCAAATACTTTCTCGTCCAAGCAACCGCCTCCGCATTAATCCTCTTCTCAAGCACAATCAACGCACAGTTCACCGGACAATGAGACATTCCGCGACTAAGCCACCCAACAGCCTCCCTACTACTAACTACAGCAGTCGCAATAAAACTAGGCCTAGTACCCTTTCACTTCTGATGTCCAGAGGTCATACAAGGCTCACCTATAACCACTGCCCTACTCGTCTCTACATGAATAAAACTCCCCCCACTCACTCTTCTTTTCTTAACTGCCCCCTCACTGAACCCACTCCTACTGACAACCGTGGCCATTGCATCCGCAGCCATCGGAGGGCGAACAGGACTTAACCAAACACAAATCCGAAAAGTCCTAGCTTTCTCATCGATCGCCCACCTAGGCTGAATAACCATCATCCTCATATACAACCCCAAGCTAACATTAATAACCTTCTACCCATACTCCTTAAGAACCGCCTCCATTTTCTTAGCCCTCAACACAACCAACTCCTCAAAACTATCCACAATAATAACCTCCTGAACAAAAATACCATCACTAAACGCATCCTTGACGCTAGCACTACTATCCCTAGCCGGCCTGCCCCCACTCCCTGGCTTTTTACCAAAATGACTCATTATCCAGGAACTAACTAAGCAAGAGATATCAACCGCAGCCATAATTATTTCAATACTCTCCCTACTAGGTTTATTTTTCTACCTACGCCTTGCATATTGCTCCACACTCCCACCAAACTCTACAAGCTTCATAAAACAATGATACAATAACAAATCCACAGGCACACCAATTGCTACCTTAATTTCTCTGTCAGTCCTCCTTCTCCCCCCTTCTCCCGCAATCCTGACCGTTACCTAAGAAACTTAGGATCCCCTGCCTACCAAACCGACGGCCTTCAAAGCCTTAACTAAGAGTTAAATCCTCTTAGTTTCTGCCCACACCACTAAGGCCCGCAGGACACTAAACCTGCACCATCTAAATGCAACGCAGATACTCTAATTCAGCTAGGGCCTCCACGATAAGCCTAGACAGACGGGCCTCGATCCCATAAACTTCTAATTAACAGCTAGACGCTCAAACCAACGAGCTTCTGTCTACCAGACTCCGGCACACTCTCAGCGTACATCAATGAGTTTGCAACTCAACATGAACTTCACCACAGAGTCGATAAGAAGAGGAATTCAACCTCTGTAAAAAGGACTACAGCCTAACGCCTAAACACTCAGCCACCTGACCCGTGACCTTCATCAACCGATGACTAGTTTCAACAAACCACAATGACATCGGCACCCTATACCTACTCTTCGGAGCATGGGCAGGCATAGCCGAGTACCGCCCTCAGCCTCCTTATTCGAGCAGAACTTGGCCAACCAGGAACTCTCCTAGGAGACGACCAAATCTACAATGTCATCATCACCGCCCATGCCTTCGTAAGAATCTTCTTCACAGTTATAGCCATTATAATCGAAGGGTTTGGAAACTGACTAGTCCCCCTTATAACTGGAGCCCCAGACATAGCATTCCCCCGCATAAACAACATCGGTTTCTGAACTACTTCCTCCGTCCTTCCTACTGCTCCTAGCGTCCTCCACAGTAGAAGCTGAAGTCGGAACAGGATGAACCATATACCCTACAATACCCTAGTCCATAGTTTCTCACACTGTCTGACCTTTACATTGGGCTTAACATAAATCTTAATAAACAATACCCTAGCCCATAGTTTCTCACAATCCCCCCTTTTTCTTTTTATCCTATTATTGTTTATTAGACGCTACTTTCATTCTCGGCACTGCGAACAAACCTTTTTCCACAATCCCAACATTTATCATAACACTCACAAGGTAATACCTCACAATTACAATAGGCATAGTTCTCACGTGGCATAATGCATTCGCAACAATCTTCATCCTCATTAATCGATACACTCTTATACTTTGCCCCAGCCCTCGTAGTTAAAATAAGCAATTGAGCTATGTCAAACCGTTCTTTAATAAAATGTAAAATATAGCGTAATATACAAGGCCCAAATATCAGTCCTAGAATCAACATAATAAGTGGTCCTGCTAAAGCAGACAACAAAGTGGTTAGCCAAGGTGAGATATTAAACCAGTTTTCATACCATGACCTGCCCGCCTCAAGACTCTTTTTACGTTGTTCCAACCTTTTCCGGAGTTCAGACATGGCATCCAGGACTACTCCCGTATGGTCAGCAAAAGAACAACGTTCCTCTTTGAGAGCTACACATAACCCTCCTTCTTTTAAGAACAATAGATCTAATCCTCTTCTATTTTGCAGCACTACTTCTGATAAAGACTTCACTGAAGCGGCTAAATTTTTAATAGATTGTTCTATTCTTGTTAAATCCTCATTTACAGCCATCTGCAAACTTTGTAATTCCTGACCTTTTACTAGGGAGGCTATGCCTGTACCTGCTCCAACTCCGCCCGCTATCAGCAGTGTAGCTAGGGTTACCACTGTAATTGGCTCTCGTTTTTGCCTATTCAGGTCTCCTTCAAAGTGGCGTAACACCTCCTCAGAGGTGTGATAGATCAGACGAGGAACAATAATCACCTGTACGCAAAACTGAGATTGATTAAACACGTTTAGGGATAGGCAAGGCGTTACTCCGAAGTCTGAACAAACCCATTTAGCTCCTGGTGTCGGGATAGCCCATTTGTCATTTTGATTCTTGTGTTTCTTTATGTTAGCTTTAGTGATTGTTTGATTACACAAGGGCTGATATTGTTCGGGCACTGTACCTATACATTTTCCTTGACCTGTTAGCAATTGAATAGTAATTCCTTGCGTATGGTTCCTCTGGTCATCCCATGGGCATTCTTGTGGGTTTGAACCACTAGACCATTGAATCCTATCTGGTATTCCGATTGCCTCAAAATATGGGGGTCTAACATTGTAACATAACCAGCACTCCTTAGTTAAATTTGGTTTGCTTTCATTAAGGGTATGATAAGAGGCTTGCATTAAATCCCATAAGGGGTCTTTAGACTCTGACACTCCTGAATCCCTAACTAAAGAGAACTCAGTCACCGTGTCATTAGTTGTTTTATCTGTTACTGATAGGGAGTTTGGACGAGTGGTTGTAACACTTGTGGGGACAATCTTTTTCTTAGGGAAAGTGGGTGAATTCAATACTTTATTCGGCCCAACAGGGAGTGAATCATATGGTATTTTAATTTTTCTTATGAGAAAGTGCCCTCCCCAATCCTTAGGAATTCCTGCATAGACACGTATTCCCCATGTTCGTCCTACTAACATGTTCGTCTTCTAGGGGATGCAATACTTGACATTTGATGTGGGTACAGACTTTTTTGTTACGTGGAGCTACATAATCCACGTCGCGCAGACCTGTAAGATCTACACCCGTTTGTTCAGGTACACATCCGTTAGGAGTCCAGGTTGCTTTTATATATTTATCAGGAGCCTTTACTGTCCAGCCCGAGGCTATTGTCTCACATCCCCAATAACCACAATAATAGTGTCCGGGATAATTACAGTAAGGCTGTCCAGAGGCCGGGCATAAATAAAATGGAGGTCCTTTTTCACAAGGTATTGGTACTAAATTACAAAGTTTCACTACACATTCAGGTGGCCCTGGGTTGCTAAAAGTGGCTATTGTTTTCGTTCCTTCCCAAGATATTAGTTCCCACTTAAACGGTTCATGTGGGTTTCCCCCTTTTGCTTGGGTTATTATCAATAGCACAATTAATGGTATACCAGGAAAAAGGGTGTTTGTTAATTTTGTTAATTTAAGTATATTCTTACCAGTCCTGGGGAAGTTCGGCCATGGCTGCTTTTGCATCCCATTTTTCTGGCTCTTTTCTCCACGGTTTGTTTCTCCTCTGCCTCGCCCGTCGACTCGGTTGCTTCGAGCCACGGGGTGTACCATCTTCTCGGCAGCAAGGGAATTCTTCAGGAGAATAGCTGTTGCGGGCTTTTTGCCTGTTTACATAGGCTTCCTACTTCGCAGCTTTAATTAATGGGGCCGAGCAAGACACGGTTAGTACTTCCCTCCTGCACTTTATAGCCAAGATTTCAGCTACAAAGGGGACTGGTTCGGTGGAGTGGTAACAATAATATTGAGGGTTTATTCCTTTGGCAAAAATTTCCCACCACTCATGGGATTCTCGAATAATTTCTTGTTTAGACTCTAATTGTTTTAATTTCCACTCCGTAAGAGTTCTTTGAATTTTCCAACACTGTGTGCAAACTCCTATTGGAGGGTATCCATATTCACAGTGTGTCCACCATTTATTCTGGCATACCTTACACCTGAAACAAGCAAATGGATAACAATTGCAGTTCAGATTATTACATCTAATTCATATATCTAGAGTGCATACATTATTTGCATCAGCCTATCTTCTTATACTTGATATTGTGTGGTTGCATAAGTTTAGCAATTTCCTTCAACACACTTTGTACGCTTCCATATATAATAGATAAAAAAAGAAATAATTATAGCAAATATAAACAACAATACACACTTTATACCAAAAGGTAATGCGGCAAAATAATCAAATAAAGTCTCTATCATTACGTTATCTTTTCAGGGTTATCTTGGTGTCACCTGGAGTACTGATTACTTTCCAGTGGGGTCTCGTCACTGGGCCTTTAATGCGACTAGCATGAGTCCATCCACGCTCAGCAGTCCGGACAGCCGTTTCTGTTGTAAGCAGAACAAGATAAGGTCCCTCCCAATTGGGTTTTAGGGTTTCTTCTTTCCACGTTTTAACCAATACCCAGTCCCCAGGTTTAAGAGTATGAATGTTTAAGTCCAACGGTGGTCGTTGTACAATCAGTCCATGTTCCCAAAGCTTGTTACGATGTTCTGCTAATCGTGAAACGTATTCATTAATCACACGGTCTCGAATTAAAACATTTGTTTGTGGACTTTCAATTCTATAGGACATTCCATACACCATTTCAAACGCTGATATTCCTACATCTGCTCGGGGTCTGGTTCTGAGAATGAATAGCGCCATGGGTAGGCACTTAATCCATGATAATTTGGTTTCTATCCTTAATTTAGTCAAAATAGTTTTGATTTCTCCATTCATCCTTTCAACTTTTCCCGAACTTTGTGGATGCCATGGCGTATGGTATTCCCACTTAATACCCAAGCTTTCTGTTAGATCTCTAACAATTTTTGACACAAAGTGTGTTCCTCTGTCCGAGTCGATTACTTCAGGTACTCCATATCGAGGTATAATGTGTTCAAGTAACACTTTAGTAACTTGGTTAGCAGTTGCCTTGGAGGTAGGAAAAGCCTCAACATAATGTGTTAAATGATCCACCATTACTAATAAATATTTGTAACGCCCTACCCTGGGTAGTTCAGTAAAATCCACTTGTATGTGTGAGAAAGGTCTGTATGCTGGGGAACGTCCTCCAAGAGGCTTTTGTCTCATGTTGTTTCGATTAACCTTTTGACAGGTCTCGCAGGCTGCCGTGACTGTCTTTGCTATGTTATATACGCCTATACAGGCAAACTGTTGATTGAAATGATCAACTAACGCCTGGGTTCCCCAGTGTGTTTTACTATGTATTTTTGAAAATATTTCAAGTGCTATGCCCTTCGGCAAAACTTCTCTCCCATCTGGCAATATGTACTTACCATCCTGTTCCTTAGCTCCCATTTGTTCTCGTTTTTCCTTTTCTGCAGACTCAAACCTCAAATTTTTACTAACAGGTATTTGTTGTATAGTTAAAATCGTACTATAATTGCCTGCCACTCGTTTTGCTTCTGTATCAGCTGCATTATTTCCCCTAACTTGGTAACTCGTACCTCGCTGGTGTCCCTTTATATGTACAACTGCTATTTTATTCGGCATTTTTAATGCCTCCAGAACTCGCCGAATTAATTCCGGGCGTATCAGTTCTTTTCCCTGTGAGTTAACGAATCCTCTGTCTTCCCATATTTTCCCAAAAGTGTGCACTACTCCGAACGCATAGCGTGAGTCTGTATATATAGTTCCATCCTTTCCCTTCAGTGACACTAATGCTTTCCACAATGCATACAGCTCACAGGCTTGAGCCGACCAGCTGGCACTCAGGGGGCCCGATTCTATTGTCTTAAATTCTCTTTTTTCCAACTTAACGATGGCATATCCGGACAATCGCTTACCTTCCACTATTCGTGATGACCCATCTGTAAATAATACTTCTCCACATTGTAGTTCTTCTTCTTCTAAGTCTGGCCTAATGCGTGTCTGCTGTTCAATTGTTTGAAAACAATTGTGCAATAGTTCATTACCTTCTCCTGGGTACAAAAATTCAGCGGGGTTAACTGCTCCAATAGTTTTCAAAGATAGTTTAGGGGATTCTATAAGTATTCCCTCATACTTTAATAATCGGCTATCTGTAAGCCATTTTTCTGCTTTTTGTTGTAACACTCCCCTGATATTATGAGGCGCATATAAGACAACTTCTCCATTAAAGGTAATGCGATTCGTTTCCTCAAGTAATAAGGCAGCAGCAACAATGATTTGTAAACAACTCGGCCAACCCCTGCTCACAGGGTCCAACAGCTTTGATAAGTATGCCACCGGTTTCTTTTGTCCGGCCCATTCCTGAGTTAATACTCCGAATGCCGTTCCTTCATAGATGTTAACAAATAAATGGAATGGCCGCTTTAAATCTGGGAGGCTTAAAACCGGTGCTTGGCTTAGCTCCCTTTTGAGACTGGCAAACTGCTCTTGATCCTGAGGGGTCCACTTGGGCATTTTGTCTTTAGACAGTTGTTCATATAAGAATTTAACTTTAAAGCTGTAGTTCTCTATCCGTTGCCTACAATACCCAAATAGCCCTAATGCCTGCCGAATTTGCCTCTTAGTGACAGGCATAGGTAATTCCAGAATTCCTTTAATGCGCTCTGGATCCAATATCTTCTTGCCGTTAAACAAATAATGCCCCAAATATTTCACTTTTTCCTCCACAAATTGTAACTTTTCTTGTGATACCCGTAGTCCCTTTTGTGCAAGAAAGTTTAGGAGCCGAATGCTTTCTTTTCTTACATCCTCCTTATTATTCCCTGCTATGAGCAGATCATCTACATACTGTAACAGCACGTTTCCCGTTTGTACCTGGTATTCTTTTAAGAGCTCTTCCAGGGCCTGTCCAAACAGATTAGGGGACTCAGTGAACCCTTGGGGGAGCACGGTCCATCTCAATTGCTGTTTACGGCCTGTCTCTATGTCTTCCCATTCAAAGGCAAAATAATCACGGCATTCTTCTGCCAGTGGACAGGCCCAAAAGGCATCCTTTAAATCAGCCACACTATACCAGGAGTTATGGGGTCCTAGCTTGCTTAGCAGTGTGTATGGATTTGCTACTACAGGGAACCGGGCAATAGTTCTTTTGTTTATTTCCCTTAGATCATGTACGAGCCGATATTTCCCATTTGGTTTCTTCACAGGCAGAATGGGGGTGTTAAAGGGTGACATACAAGGCTCTAAGATTCCTTGTGCTAACAATCGATCGATTTCTGGTTTTAATCCCCTCCGTCCTTCTAGGGATATGGGATATTGCCTTACCCTCACAGGTATGTGGGGTTCGGAAATTTGGATTTTAATCGGTGGGATTTCCAGTCTACTAATTGTGTCCGGAGAGTACCAGACACCGGGGTTAATTTGTTTTTGATCATCCACGGTCAAAGGATAAGCAGACACTGTTAGCTCTTGATTTTTCACTTTAATTTCTAATTGCAATTCAACAATTAAATCTCGTCCTAACAGATTAAATTCTGCTTCAGGGACGAGCAAGAGTTCACCCATTCCAAATTTATTTTCAGTTTCGAATACCACATTTTTGATTTTGCTTACTTTAAAGGGTTCTCCTTTTGCCCCAATTACTTGTACTTTTTCAGGGGAAACTTTACATCCCTCAGGTATTTGCTTAATAGTTGATTTCTCAGCCCCAGTGTCTACTAAAAAGGTGAACTCTTGTTTATGGGGACCTATTTTTAATTTTATCAAGGGCTCATGATGACTCCGGTCCCCTAAGATATAGAGCCCCTGACTCTCCTAATCCGTTTTCAATATTTCCTCATCCCTGATCCTTTCTCTGCAATTCTGTTTTATATGTCCCCTTTTTCCACAGTAAAAACAACATCTCTGTTCCTTCTTCACTACTACGTTCCCTTGTTTCGTTCCAGCAGATCTGTGTTCACCAGTTTGCCCTTTGCGATCCTCTCTGACTGCTGCTACCATCATTTTTACTTGTCGCTTGCTGCTCTCTTCTTCCCGCCTTACGTAGACTTTCTGAGCTTCCCTCAATAATTCATCCAAGCCTCTATTCTGCCAGTCTTCTAACTTTTCAATCTTCTTTCTGATATCTTCCCATGATTTTGCCACAAACTGAGTTTTGAGGAGCGCTTGCCCTAAAGGGTCGTCTGGATTTACCCCAGAGTACAGCTGAAGGGCTTTCCTCAGTCGTTCCAGCCACTCAGTAGGGCTTTCATCTTTCTTTTGCATTTCATTAAATGCTTTATTGATATTCTGGCCACGGGGTACTGCTTCCCTAATCCCCTGGATTACTATAGTTCTCAGGTCCTGCATATGAGTTCTATGCACTGGATCCTGATTATCCCAATGAGGTCTTTGGAGTGGCCATTTAATATCTGCTTGGGGTCCCTGGGCATGCTGAGCATCCCACAGTCTCATTCCTGCTCGTCTAATCATATCTCTTTCCTCGGTAGTAAATAATTGACCAAGGATAGATTGCATCTCATCCCAAGTATAAAGGTTTGGTCCCAAAAATGGATTTAATCTTTCTGCCACTCCGAGTGGGTCTTCAATTAAGTTTCCCATCTCGGTTCTTTTAAAATCTCGTAGGTCAGCCGAGTTTAGGGGTACGGAAATATATCCGATCACAGGTTGAGGTCCCCCCATGGGTATTTCCCTTAGGGGGTACATTTGAGCTGCCCCTTTCTGACTTCTAGTTATGCGTCTAGGAAGAGGGGGAGACCCTTGTTCCGACTCTGGTGGGGGAGTGGGCGCTCTGGGGACCTCTGCGGGAGCAGGAGGAGGAATGTAAGGAGGGGGGGTTAGAAGGGTTTCGTCCAACTCTTCCTGCTTTTTCTTTTGTTTAGTTTTCATTTCATTCAGTGGGTAAAGTCTAGCTCCCGGTCTTTCTAGCCACACTTCCGCATATCGACTCTCCTCCGGGTTAAGGGGTTTTTTATTATTAACCCAGAGGTTTAATTGCTGTCTTACCCAATCTTCTTCTGACCCATAGACTGGCCAAAAGACATTTTTAGAAATCTTCTTCCCTCCCCATATCTTAGTACAATATTCTATCATCTTCTGCTTATCTTTCCCTAGGGTTCCAAGGAAATATCTCCAATTGTCTAAGATATATGCCAGAGGGGTGTTCTTAGGTACAGTGGGTACCCTTCCCATGGGAGTCGAAGGCTTGCTGCCCTTCGCCCCCATCTTCTGGAATATCCACAAACATACACTCACTCGCTCCCCTTGTTCCTGGCCCAGTCCCTCGCGGGAGATGGGAAACGCAGTACTTAAGAGTCCGCACTCGCTTGGTTCAGTATATCGAACCTCTCACTCGTTATATCCCAGGAAACCCAATCCCGCCCGAACGGCAAACCCGCAAACAAATTCGCAATATACTTACGCGTCCTGCGTCTTCGTCCGGACTCCCGTGCACAGAATTTTTATGGGATTTTACCGGTTTCTCCTTTGCTCATTATTCTAGAATTTAGGTTCGTCGGTAAGGTTGGAGTAAGCTGTTGGTCGCGGGGCCGCAAAATGTCGCGGGGCGCCTCCCCGGAGGACCAAAGCCCACCGTTCCTTATCCGAGTCACGGCACCAGAAATTGTTATAAATTGAGACCACAACGGATCATAATCCAATTAAAATTTTATTAATTATAGCAAGTAGAATATGAGCAAAAACAGCGCTGGACGACAGGGGAGTCTGCGCTCCGCCCACTGCCGTCCTGAGCAGTTCAAACAGTCCCTTTTTATACATCTTTACTCCCGTGTTCATGAGGTAGTGGAGGTACTCTGCGCATGCTTCAGTTGTTGTTAGGGGGTCGTTTTCTGCCTTCTGGTGGTCGTTGAGGCCGAAGTAAGAAGTCTTCCTCCTTTGTCCCATAGTTGACCCCTCACTCATATGTCCTTATATGGGGTAGTTTGTCCTGTTTCTGTCGGTTCCTGGACATCTGGTGGTTATCTTATCTTGCACAAGCGGTATCTTGTGGCTGTTTATATCTTTTGCTGTCTGACCTTTACATTGGGCCTAACATAAATCTTTATAAACAATACCCTAGTCCATAGTTTCTCACACTGTCTGACCTTTACATTGGGCTTAACATAAATCTTAATAAACAATACCCTAGTCCATAGTTTCTCACATTCCCCAAACAGTATCACATTTAGAGCAGAGGATAATCGTTCCTTTCTACCCCAAACTCTTGGCTGGGGACACGTTGCAGTGCTATCAAACTAGCAGACCGCAACAAGGCTTTAGCGTTGGCCATATTCTACTGCCGGTGCTGTAGCACCTTCCTCCAGAGGCCAGACCACACTGCTCCTCCTCCAGCTGACACCCTCTCCCACAAGCCACAGGGCTATTTAACCCCTTAGCGGGAACCAGCTACACCTGCACATCGCCCATGTCAATCAACCCACTGCCTCTGAGGCAAGGCCACAGCTGCGTGTTATCAATGCTAATCAACCCACCGCCTTCATTCCTCTACAGGGAGAAGCTCACCAAGCACATTTCCACCACCCACAACTGGCTGCTAAAATGTCATTCGCACAGAGCAACGTGTGGAAAAAAAAAAAAAAATAAATTCCTCCAGGACACATCAAAGTAATTCCACTACTGTTCAGGCTCCCAAGGTACTTTCACCCGTTCAAGCCATCGCAAGGCCTGACGGCCCATTTCTCTCCTTGTACCACCACCACTCCAGAAAAGCAGAGGAAATGTGATGGAGACAGCACACTGGGTGAGCTACAGAGCCCCTGATACCATCTACTAAACACGAAGAGTGTGAGCGTGGGAAGGACTAGAAAGGCACTCCACTTACCGTTTAGCTGCTTTCTTGCCAATGAGGTGTCGGTGGAATTGGTGCTCAGCCTTGATTATTGCGTAATCCGTCCCGTGGATCTAAAAAGAATTATATCTTTTATATCTATCTATATATGTATGGATGTACATTATTTTATATTATAATATATAGGGCCAGGTAGGACAGGCCACCGCTTCTGTCTCGTGCCCTAAGTAACTGCCTGCTGCCACTATTGGCACTGACTCACCAGCGGTCAGCTACAAGCACTTCTGCTCTTCAGCAGAGCACAAGCATTCCTCTGCTTTGAGAAGAGAGCATTGTGCTCATGAAACATTGAAAAGACTTACTTCTACGCCTCTCCAGCTATAACCAAGAGAATCCTTCCTTCTCCGCACCAAAAAAATTAATGCTGACTTTTCAAGGATGCTATGGATGAGGTTCATAACCAAGGGGTGTCATCCACCTGGCCACACAATTTGTCTCCTGCAAGTTCGATTAAGCATGCCAAGACATCCTATGGATGTGACAAACACCTCATCACCTCTGCTCTGTTGCCCCTTCTTCCCCGAGTTCCTGTTCTCCTTCATAATACCTAGTTGTTCTCTCATTATGAATCCTCCCTTCCCCTTATCAGTGTCAATGGAATCATCGTTCCATGGACAATGAGTCGTCCCTTTCCCCCGCTTGGTCCGAGAGTATTACCTCTGTTCAGTGGCTTGATCCAGGGTGATAGTGCTCGTTCTAGGCGCTGTAAAAAGCGAAATCTATATCCTATGTCCTGATTTTGGGTATCTAACATTAATGCAAAACAGTAATCCTCACACAGTTTTTATTTCATTCTGTAGCGTCGGTGTCGCTATCAGCTGCCTGCGGTAAAGGTTCACGGGAAGGTCTTACATTCTTCGCTGGGATCCATCTAGGTCCTTTTTCTGTAGAGACACAAGCATAACCTTTTCCCCGTGTAACAAGAGGATATGGTCCCATAATTTTACCTGTTTCTGCATCTCGGACCGATACCGGGCCTTTAACCCGTGCCTCGACGGAGGTAGCTGCAGTGAAACGTCGACCTATCGGTGGGTCGTTATCTATTCAAGAACAATTCAAAAAATTAAAAACATACAACGCTTTCTGTAACCGTTCCTCGGGAATAGCCATGCCCATTCCCCCTTTTTGTTGTTGTCATAAACGTTTCAGAGACCGATGAGACCCTTCAATGAGAGATCGACCGGTGGGGGAATGAGCAATGCCGGTAATATGAGTTCTACCCCATAGGGCAAAAGAGGTTTTTACAGTTGTTGAAACGTAAAGATAAAGACCGATAACGGTCCAGCTTAAGGGAATACCTAAAGCAGCAAAAGCACGCATTAAATGTCTACGAACAGCTCGTGCCTTTTCTCCTGTGTGACACGAGGCAACCAAGGCACCTGAAAATGTATCAATGGAAGAGTGGATATATTTAAGGCTACCAAATTCAGAATCATGCGTGACATCTGTTTGCCATAACGGTAGGCTTTGTAATCCTCTAGGATTAACTCCTGCAGCAACTGATGGGAAAGAATGTTTTTGACAATCGGGACAGACAGCAATAATACTTGATGCTTGTTGAGCAGCAAGGCCAAACTGTCGCTTAAGAGCTCCAGCGTTTCGATGGAAAAAAAGAGTGACTTCGCTTAGCGTGTGCAATACGGTCTGGCAGTACTTGAACTGGTCACGGCAATAGGTCAGCTCGTCGATTGCCTTCTGCAAGAAAACCAGGTAGCGAGGTATGAGACCTAATATGCATAACAAAATAAGGCGCAGATCGAGAGTCCAAAAGGAAAATAAGTTCCTGTAACAGGGTAAAGGGTTGTGAATGCGAAACACTCCGCAGCACAGAAGCTTCAGCTTGTGGAACAATACCTGCAACATAAGCAGAATCAGTAACAAGGTGGAGTGGTACATTCCATTCTCGGAAAACACGAACAACTGCATTCAGTTCTCCTGTTTGAGGTGAACCGGAGACCGTCTCTATGTCCGAATCCCATTGCCTCCGTTGATCATCCCACCACAGAAGAACAGATTTATGCGATTGGCCCGATCCATCTGTAAACACAGTAAGCGCCGGTAAGGGTTGTTCGCTTCTTCTGGGTTTTAACATCAGACGAAAATCAACGTTAAACAGTTTGTGTGAAGGTGGATGGGAAGTTATTCGACCTGTATATTCTCGCCCGGCACCTCCCCGGGACCTACAGCTTGACAAACTATTGCTGTACAATTCAACCACGAGAACCTCTAACACCTTTACCGCTCAAACCTAGCCTTCTCCTTAACATCTTATATATCCCATAAACACCACCTACCCAAAACCTCAGCACTAAAATCATATTAACCCAAACCCCCCATACACACACGCCCCTAAGACTATAGGCGCCCAAACAGCCAACGAAGCCAACGAAACCAACGAAACCACGTCCCCGTAGCTTACAATCCAAAGCGTGGCACTGAAGATGCCAAGATGGCGTCCAATATGAAAGCCGAGGACAAAAGACTTAGCCCTAACCTTACGGTTGGCTCCTGCTAGACCTAGACGTGCAAGTATCTGCGGCCCAGTGTAAATGCCCTAGGCCTCCTGCTAAGACCGAAGGAGCAGGCATCAGGCACACGCTACCAACTGTAGCCCAAGACGCCTTGCTCAGCCACACCCCCACGGGCACTCAGCAGTAATTAACAGTAAGCAAGAAGCGCAAGCTTGACTTAGTCACGGCAACCTTCAGGGTTGGTAAATCTCGTGCCAGCCGCCGCGGTCACACCAGAAACCCAAGCCAACAGTCACACGGCGTAGAGAGTGGACCAGAGCCTGTCAGAATAACTAGGAAACCGAAACACAACTAAGCTGTCGTAAGCCCGAGATACCCCTAAGGCCAACCTAAAGATGATCCTAGTAAACCTGACTGCGGCCAATGAAGAGACGGGACGCAGCTTGATGCAAGCAAATGTCAATGCGTTGTGCAGAAGCACGAGGTTTTATACGCTTGCAGAAGCTGCGCGTTTTAAACCAATTGCTTCTTGAGGCTAAGCCTTGCATACTAGGCAATCCCTGATTGGTGGTTAACTACCGGCACTTAACAGCAAGGTGTTACCTTTCCTTGGCGCCATCCGTCTCCCACTCCCCTGTGCTCTGTAACCATGCCCCATCATGTTGTTAATTGTTGTCTAGACAAGCTCGAGCACACTCCCCTCAGCTGACCGATTGCCACGCGTGGTCCTAGTTTCCAGCCCGCTCCTGCACCTCCCCCTTCCTGTTGCACAAAAGAACCTTTGAAAGCGAACGAGGAAAAACAAGGCCTAAGCAACAGAACAAATAAAAAACCAACCAGGACATATTATCACTGTCAAAATAACCCACTGCCTTTGTTCCGTACAATTCTACAATTTCCCCTTTTTGTTTTTGAACAGCTAGTACCAGGTTTGCCATGTTCCGCAGGGCCCTTGCAAACATGACAGCAACCAAGGTAATAGCAAACAAACAACACTGCCAATCGAGTGAATGGATGCCAGAAAAGGCTGAAATTTTCTCAGATTTTGATAACATGTTGCTGCAGTGGGGCGCCTAAAATCCACGCAGCACATACCATCAAAATCCTCACAGCCACGTCCTTGAACCAACAACAAAAAGCAGCGGCAATTTTGACTCACATGCTTAACTGCCTACCAAACAAGGTGATTGAACTCTTTAATGCTTTCCCTGCTGTTACTCTGCATAAGAGAAGAAGCGCTGCGACACGTTCCCATCCTAGCCTCCTACTACATTAGCATCTACAGAAAGACAATGCTCGACATGCAAAGTGTAAACAACATCACCTTCTTTTGGATTAACGTTATACGTAGGCGGAAGGGCACACCAAACAAGAACCGTTTCCGTCAAAAAGTTCGAAACATAGCATGCCTTCTCTGAACATACCTCTGGGGTCATCCCCTTCATTCCCTCCTTTTGATGCAAAGAGAGACACTTTACCCTAACAGAGAAGCCCCTGTTTACATCTCTGAGCCAGGACACAAGCCGCAGCTGTGCGCGCCACCAGGCTCAGGGCAGAAACCACTCCTGTAGTTACCTAACTAGATATCTCGACAAGCGTGCAGACACCTATTAAACACTAAATAACCATGTTTATCGTTCCTGTTCTCCTTCGTAATACCTAGTTGTTCTCTCATTATGAATCCTCCCTTCCCCTTATCAGTGTCAATGGAATCATCGTTCCATGGACAATGAGTCGTCCCGTTCCCCCGCTTGGTCCGAGAGTATTACCTCTGTTCAGTGGCTTGATCCAGGGTGATAGTGCTCGTTCTAGGCGCTGTAAAAAGCGAAATCTATATCCTATGTCCTGATTTTGGGTATCTAACATTAATGCAAAACAGTAATCCTCACACAGTTTTTATTTCATTCTGTAGCGTCCGTGTCGGTATCGGTTGCCTGCGGTAAAGGTTCACGGAAAGGTCTTACATTCTTCGCTGGGACCCATCGAGGTCCTTTTTCTGTAGAGACACAAGCATAACCTTTTCCCCGTGTAACAAGAGGATATGGTCCCATAATTTTACCTGTTTCTGCATCTCGGACCGATACCGGGCCTTTAACCCGTGCCTCGACGGAGGTAGCTGCAGTGAAACGTCGACCTATCGGTGGGTCGTTATCTATTCAAGAACAATTCAAAAAATTAAAAACATACAACGCTTTCTGTAACCGTTCCTCGGGAATAGCCATGCCCATTCCCCCTTTTTGTTGTTGTCATAAACGTTTCAGAGACCGATGAGACCCTTCAATGAGAGATCGACCGGTGGGGGAATGAGCAATGCCGGTAATATGAGTTCTACCCCATAGGGCAAAAGAGGTTTTTACAGTTGTTGAAACGTAAAGATAAAGACCGACAACGGTCCAGCTTAAGGGAATACCTAAAGCAGCAAAAGCACGCATTAAATGTCTACGAACAGCTCGTGCCTTTTCTCCTGTGTGACACGAGGCAACCAAGGCACCTGAAAATGTATCAATGGAAGAGTGGATATATTTAAGGCTACCAAATTCAGAATCATGCGTGACATCTGTTTGCCATAACGGTAGGCTTTGTAATCCTCTAGGATTAACTCCTGCAGCAACTGATGGGAAAGAATGTTTTTGACAATCGGGACAGACAGCAATAATACTTGATGCTTGTTGAGCAGCAAGGCCAAACTGTCGCTTAAGAGCTCCAGCGTTTCGATGGAAAAAAAGAGTGCCTTCGCTTAGCTTGTGCAATACGGTCTGGCAGTACTTGAACTGGTCACGGCAATAGGTCAGCTTGTCGATTGCCTTCTGCAAGAAAACCAGGTAGCGAGGTATGAGACCTAATATGCATAACAAAATAAGGCGCAGATCGAGAGTCCAAAAGGAAAATAAGTTCCTGTAACAGGGTAAAGGGTTGTGAATGCGAAACACTCCGCAGCACAGAAGCTTCAGCTCGTGGAACAATACCTGCAACATAAGCAGAATCAGTAACAAGGTGGAGTGGTACATTCCATTCTCGGAAAACACGAACAACTGCATTCAGTTCTCCTGTTTGAGGTGAACCGGAGACCGTCTCCATGTCCGAATCCCATTGTCTCCGTTGAAAACCTTAGGAAGACAGGAATTGAACCTGCACAGAAGAGATCAAAGCGCTCCATACTCCCCTTATATTACTTCCCAGTAGGGTCAGCTAAACAAAAGCTATCGGGCCCATACCCCGAAAATGATGGTTTAACCTCTTCCTCTACTAAATGAGCCCCGTCACAAAACTAACGTTCTCCTTAAGCCTTCTACTAGGAACAACCATCACAATTTCAAGCAACCACTGACTGCTAGCCTGGCCTGGACTAGAAATCAACACCCTTGCCATTATCCCCTTCCTTTCAAAATCACACCACCCTCGAGCTATGGAAGCTGCAATCAAATACTTTCTCGTCCAAGCAACCGCCTCCGCATTAATCCTCTTCTCAAGCACAATCAACGCACAGCTCACCGGACAATGAGACATTCCGCGACTAAGCCACCCAACAGCCTCCCTACTACTAACTACAGCAGTCGCAATAAAACTAGGCCTAGTACCCTTTCACTTCCGATGTCCAGAGGTCATACAAGGCTCACCTATAACCACTGCCCTACTCGTCTCTACATGAATAAAACTCCCCCCACTCACTCTTCTTTTCTTAACTGCCCCCTCACTGAACCCACTCCTACTGACAACCGTGGCCATTGCATCCGCAGCCATCGGAGGGCGAACAGGACTTAACCAAACACAAATCCGAAAAGTCCTAGCTTTCTCATCGATCGCCCACCTAGGCTGAATAACCATCATCCTCATATACAACCCCAAGCTAACATTAATAACCTTCTACCTATACTCCTTAAGAACCGCCTCCATTTTCTTAGCCCTCAACACAACCAACTCCTCAAAACTATCCACAATAATAACCTCCTGAACAAAAATACCATCACTAAACGCATCCTTGACGCTAGCACTACTATCCCTAGCCGGCCTGCCCCCACTCCCTGGCTTTTTACCAAAATGACTCATTATCCAGGAACTAACTAAGCAAGAGATATCAACCGCAGCCATAATTATTTCAATACTCTCCCTACTAGGTTTATTTTTCTACCTACGCCTTGCATATTGCTCCACACTCCCACCAAACTCTACAAGCTTCATAAAACAATGATACAATAACAAATCCACAGGCACACCAATTGCTACCTTAATTTCTCTGTCAGTCCTCCTTCTCCCCCCTTCTCCCGCAATCCTGACCGTTACCTAAGAAACTTAGGATCCCCTGCCTACCAAACCGACGGCCTTCAAAGCCTTAACTAAGAGTTAAATCCTCTTAGTTTCTGCCCACACCACTAAGGCCCGCAGGACACTAAACCTGCACCATCTAAATGCAACGCAGATACTCTAATTCAGCTAGGGCCTCCACGATAAGCCTAGACAGACGGGCCTCGATCCCATAAACTTCTAATTAACAGCTAGACGCTCAAACCAACGAGCTTCTGTCTACCAGACTCCGGCACACTCTCAGCGTACATCAATGAGTTTGCAACTCAACATGAACTTCACCACAGAGTCGATAAGAAGAGGAATTCAACCTCTGTAAAAAGGACTACAGCCTAACGCCTAAACACTCAGCCACCTGACCCGTGACCTTCATCAACCGATGACTAGTTTCAACAAACCACAATGACATCGGCACCCTATACCTACTCTTCGGAGCATGGGCAGGCATAGCCGAGTACCGCCCTCAGCCTCCTTATTCGAGCAGAACTTGGCCAACCAGGAACTCTCCTAGGCGACGACCAAATCTACAATGTCATCATCACCGCCCATGCCTTCGTAAGAATCTTCTTCACAGTTATAGCCATTATAATCGAAGGGTTTGGAAACTGACTAGTCCCCCTTATAATTGGAGCCCCAGACATAGCATTCCCCCGCATAAACAACATCGGTTTCTGAACTACTTCCTCCGTCCTTCCTACTGCTCCTAGCGTCCTCCACAGTAGAAGCTGGAGTCGGAACAGGATGAACCATATACCCTACAATACCCTAGTCCATAGTTTCTCACACTGTCTGACCTTTACATTGGGCTTAACATAAATCTTAATAAACAATACCCTAGCCCATAGTTTCTCACAATCCCCCCTTTTTCTTTTTATCCTATTATTGTTTATTAGACGCTACTTTCATTCTCGGCACTGCGAACAAACCTTTTTCCACAATCCCAACATTTATCATAACACTCACAAGGTAATACCTCACAATTACAATAGGCATAGTTCTCACGTGGCATAATGCATTCGCAACAATCTTCATCCTCATTAATCGATACACTCTTATACTTTGCCCCAGCCCTCGTAGTTAAAATAAGCAATTGAGCTATGTCAAACCGTTCTTTAATAAAATGTAAAATATAGCGTAATATACAAGGCCCAAATATCAGTCCTAGAATCAACATAATAAGTGGTCCTGCTAAAGCAGACAACAAAGTGGTTAGCCAAGGTGAGATATTAAACCAGTTTTCATACCATGACCTGCCCGCCTCAAGACTCTTTTTACGTTGTTCCAACCTTTTCCGGAGTTCAGACATGGCATCCAGGACTACTCCCGTATGGTCAGCAAAAGAACAACGTTCCTCTTTGAGAGCTACACATAACCCTCCTTCTTTTAAGAACAATAGATCTAATCCTCTTCTATTTTGCAGCACTACTTCTGATAAAGACTTCACTGAAGCGGCTAAATTTTTAATAGATTGTTCTATTCTTGTTAAATCCTCATTTACAGCCATCTGCAAACTTTGTAATTCCTGACCTTTTACTAGGGAGGCTATGCCTGTACCTGCTCCAACTCCGCCCGCTATCAGCAGTGTAGCTAGGGTTACCACTGTAATTGGCTCTCGTTTTTGCCTATTCAGGTCTCCTTCAAAGTGGCGTAACACCTCCTCAGAGGTGTGATAGATCAGACGAGGAACAATAATCACCTGTACGCAAAACTGAGATTGATTAAACACGTTTAGGGATAGGCAAGGCGTTACTCCGAAGTCTGAACAAACCCATTTAGCTCCTGGTGTCGGGATAGCCCATTTGTCATTTTGATTCTTGTGTTTCTTTATGTTAGCTTTAGTGATTGTTTGATTACACAAGGGCTGATATTGTTCGGGCACTGTACCTATACATTTTCCTTGACCTGTTAGCAATTGAATAGTAATTCCTTGCGTATGGTTCCTCTGGTCATCCCATGGGCATTCTTGTGGGTTTGAACCACTAGACCATTGAATCCTATCTGGTATTCCGATTGCCTCAAAATATGGGGGTCTAACATTGTAACATAACCAGCACTCCTTAGTTAAATTTGGTTTGCTTTCATTAAGGGTATGATAAGAGGCTTGCATTAAATCCCATAAGGGGTCTTTAGACTCTGACACTCCTGAATCCCTAACTAAAGAGAACTCAGTCACCGTGTCATTAGTTGTTTTATCTGTTACTGATAGGGAGTTTGGACGAGTGGTTGTAACACTTGTGGGGACAATCTTTTTCTTAGGGAAAGTGGGTGAATTCAATACTTTATTCGGCCCAACAGGGAGTGAATCATATGGTATTTTAATTTTTCTTATGAGAAAGTGCCCTCCCCAATCCTTAGGAATTCCTGCATAGACACGTATTCCCCATGTTCGTCCTACTAACATGTTCGTCTTCTAGGGGATGCAATACTTGAAATTTGATGTGGGTACAGACTTTTTTGTTACGTGGAGCTACATAATCCACGTCGCGCAGACCTGTAAGATCTACACCCGTTTGTTCAGGTACACATCCGTTAGGAGTCCAGGTTGCTTTTATATATTTATCAGGAGCCTTTACTGTCCAGCCCGAGGCTATTGTCTCACATCCCCAATAACCACAATAATAGTGTCCGGGATAATTACAGTAAGGCTGTCCAGAGGCCGGGCATAAATAAAATGGAGGTCCTTTTTCACAAGGTATTGGTACTAAATTACAAAGTTTCACTACACATTCAGGTGGCCCTGGGTTGCTAAAAGTGGCTATTGTTTTCGTTCCTTCCCAAGATATTAGTTCCCACTTAAACGGTTCATGTGGGTTTCCCCCTTTTGCTTGGGTTATTATCAATAGCACAATTAATGGTATACCAGGAAAAAGGGTGTTTGTTAATTTTGTTAATTTAAGTATATTCTTACCAGTCCTGGGGAAGTTCGGCCATGGCTGCTTTTGCATCCCATTTTTCTGGCTCTTTTCTCCACGGTTTGTTTCTCCTCTGCCTCGCCCGTCGACTCGGTTGCTTCGAGCCACGGGGTGTACCATCTTCTCGGCAGCAAGGGAATTCTTCAGGAGAATAGCTGTTGCGGGCTTTTTGCCTGTTTACATAGGCTTCCTACTTCGCAGCTTTAATTAATGGGGCCGAGCAAGACACGGTTAGTACTTCCCTCCTGCACTTTATAGCCAAGATTTCAGCTACAAAGGGGACTGGTTCGGTGGAGTGGTAACAATAATATTGAGGGTTTATTCCTTTGGCAAAAATTTCCCACCACTCATGGGATTCTCGAATAATTTCTTGTTTAGACTCTAATTGTTTTAATTTCCACTCCGTAAGAGTTCTTTGAATTTTCCAACACTGTGTGCAAACTCCTATTGGAGGGTATCCATATTCACAGTGTGTCCACCATTTATTCTGGCATACCTTACACCTGAAACAAGCAAATGGATAACAATTGCAGTTCAGATTATTACATCTAATTCATATATCTAGAGTGCATACATTATTTGCATCAGCCTATCTTCTTATACTTGATATTGTGTGGTTGCATAAGTTTAGCAATTTCCTTCAACACACTTTGTACGCTTCCATATATAATAGATAAAAAAAGAAATAATTATAGCAAATATAAACAACAATACACACTTTATACCAAAAGGTAATGCGGCAAAATAATCAAATAAAGTCTCTATCATTACGTTATCTTTTCAGGGTTATCTTGGTGTCACCTGGAGTACTGATTACTTTCCAGTGGGGTCTCGTCACTGGGCCTTTAATGCGACTAGCATGAGTCCATCCACGCTCAGCAGTCCGGACAGCCGTTTCTGTTGTAAGCAGAACAAGATAAGGTCCCTCCCAATTGGGTTTTAGGGTTTCTTCTTTCCACGTTTTAACCAATACCCAGTCCCCAGGTTTAAGAGTATGAATGTTTAAGTCCAACGGTGGTCGTTGTACAATCAGTCCATGTTCCCAAAGCTTGTTACGATGTTCTGCTAATCGTGAAACGTATTCATTAATCACACGGTCTCGAATTAAAACATTTGTTTGTGGACTTTCAATTCTATAGGACATTCCATACACCATTTCAAACGCTGATATTCCTACATCTGCTCGGGGTCTGGTTCTGAGAATGAATAGCGCCATGGGTAGGCACTTAATCCATGATAATTTGGTTTCTATCCTTAATTTAGTCAAAATAGTTTTGATTTCTCCATTCATCCTTTCAACTTTTCCCCAACTTTGTGGATGCCATGGCGTATGGTATTCCCACTTAATACCCAAGCTTTCTGTTAGATCTCTAACAATTTTTGACACAAAGTGTGTTCCTCTGTCCGAGTCGATTACTTCAGGTACTCCATATCGAGGTATAATGTGTTCAAGTAACACTTTAGTAACTTGGTTAGCAGTTGCCTTGGAGGTAGGAAAAGCCTCAACATAATGTGTTAAATGATCCACCATTACTAATAAATATTTGTAACGCCCTACCCTGGGTAGCTCAGTAAAATCCACTTGTATGTGTGAGAAAGGTCTGTATGCTGGGGAACGTCCTCCAAGAGGCTTTTGTCTCATGTTGTTTCGATTAACCTTTTGACAGGTCTCGCAGGCTGCCGTGACTGTCTTTGCTATGTTATATACGCCTATACAGGCAAACTGTTGATTGAAATGATCAACTAACGCCTGGGTTCCCCAGTGTGTTTTACTATGTATTTTTGAAAATATTTCAAGTGCTATGCCCTTCGGCAAAACTTCTCTCCCATCTGGCAATATGTACTTACCATCCTGTTCCTTAGCTCCCATTTGTTCTCGTTTTTCCTTTTCTGCAGACTCAAACCTCAAATTTTTACTAACAGGTATTTGTTGTATAGTTAAAATCGTACTATAATTGCCTGCCACTCGTTTTGCTTCTGTATCAGCTGCATTATTTCCCCTAACTTGGTAACTCGTACCTCGCTGGTGTCCCTTTATATGTACAACTGCTATTTTATTCGGCATTTTTAATGCCTCCAGAACTCGCCGAATTAATTCCGGGCGTATCAGTTCTTTTCCCTGTGAGTTAACGAATCCTCTGTCTTCCCATATTTTCCCAAAAGTGTGCACTACTCCGAACGCATAGCGTGAGTCTGTATATATAGTTCCATCCTTTCCCTTCAGTGACACTAATGCTTTCCACAATGCATACAGCTCACAGGCTTGAGCCGACCAGCTGGCACTCAGGGGGCCCGATTCTATTGTCTTAAATTCTCTTTTTTCCAACTTAACGATGGCATATCCGGACAATCGCTTACCTTCCACTATTCGTGATGACCCATCTGTAAATAATACTTCTCCACATTGTAGTTCTTCTTCTTCTAAGTCTGGCCTAATGCGTGTCTGCTGTTCAATTGTTTGAAAACAATTGTGCAATAGTTCATTACCTTCTCCTGGGTACAAAAATTCAGCGGGGTTAACTGCTCCAATAGTTTTCAAAGATAGTTTAGGGGATTCTATAAGTATTCCCTCATACTTTAATAATCGGCTATCTGTAAGCCATTTTTCTGCTTTTTGTTGTAACACTCCCCTGATATTATGAGGCGCATATAAGACAACTTCTCCATTAAAGGTAATGCGATTCGTTTCCTCAAGTAATAAGGCAGCAGCAACAATGATTTGTAAACAACTCGGCCAACCCCTGCTCACAGGGTCCAACAGCTTTGATAAGTATGCCACCGGTTTCTTTTGTCCGGCCCATTCCTGAGTTAATACTCCGAATGCCGTTCCTTCATAGATGTTAACAAATAAATGGAATGGCCGCTTTAAATCTGGGAGGCTTAAAACCGGTGCTTGGCTTAGCTCCCTTTTGAGACTGGCAAACTGCTCTTGATCCTGAGGGGTCCACTTGGGCATTTTGTCTTTAGACAGTTGTTCATATAAGAATTTAACTTTAAAGCTGTAGTTCTCTATCCATTGCCTACAATACCCAAATAGCCCTAATGCCTGCCGAATTTGCCTCTTAGTGACAGGCATAGGTAATTCCAGAATTCCTTTAATGCCCTCTGGATCCAATATCTTCTTGCCGTTAAACAAATAATGCCCCAAATATTTCACTTTTTCCTCCACAAATTGTAACTTTTCTTGTGATACCCGTAGTCCCTTTTGTGCAAGAAAGTTTAGGAGCCGAATGCTTTCTTTTCTTACATCCTCCTTATTATTCCCTGCTATGAGCAGATCATCTACATACTGTAACAGCACGTTTCCCGTTTGTACCTGGTATTCTTTTAAGAGCTCTTCCAGGGCCTGTCCAAACAGATTAGGGGACTCAGTGAACCCTTGGGGGAGCACGGTCCATCTCAATTGCTGTTTACGGCCTGTCTCTATGTCTTCCCATTCAAAGGCAAAATAATCACGGCATTCTTCTGCCAGTGGACAGGCCCAAAAGGCATCCTTTAAATCAGCCACACTATACCAGGAGTTATGGGGTCCTAGCTTGCTTAGCAGTGTGTATGGATTTGCTACTACAGGGAACCGGGCGATAGTTCTTTTGTTTATTTCCCTTAGATCATGTACGAGCCGATATTTCCCATTTGGTTTCTTCACAGGCAGAATGGGGGTGTTAAAGGGTGACATACAAGGCTCTAAGAATTCCTTGTGCTAACAATCGATCGATTTCTGGTTTTAATCCCCTCCGTCCTTCTAGGGATATGGGATATTGCCTTACCCTCACAGGTATGTGGGGTTCGGAAATTTGGATTTTAATCGGTGGGATTTCCAGTCTACTAATTGTGTCCGGAGAGTACCAGACACCGGGGTTAATTTGTTTTTGATCATCCACGGTCAAAGGATAAGCAGACACTGTTAGCTCTTGATTTTTCACTTTAATTTCTAATTGCAATTCAACAATTAAATCTCGTCCTAACAGATTAAATTCTGCTTCAGGGACGAGCAAGAGTTCACCCATTCCAAATTTATTTTCAGTTTCGAATACCACATTTTTGATTTTGCTTACTTTAAAGGGTTCTCCTTTTGCCCCAATTACTTGTACTTTTTCAGGGGAAACTTTACATCCCTCAGGTATTTGCTTAATAGTTGATTTCTCAGCCCCAGTGTCTACTAAAAAGGTGAACTCTTGTTTATGGGGACCTATTTTTAATTTTATCAAGGGCTCATGATGACTCCGGTCCCCTAAGATATAGAGCCCCTGACTCTCCTAATCCGTTTTCAATATTTCCTCATCCCTGATCCTTTCTCTGCAATTCTGTTTTATATGTCCCCTTTTTCCACAGTAAAAACAACATCTCTGTTCCTTCTTCACTACTACGTTCCCTTGTTTCGTTCCAGCAGATCTGTGTTCACCAGTTTGCCCTTTGCGATCCTCTCTGACTGCTGCTACCATCATTTTTACTTGTCGCTTGCTGCTCTCTTCTTCCCGCCTTACGTAGACTTTCTGAGCTTCCCTCAATAATTCATCCAAGCCTCTATTCTGCCAGTCTTCTAACTTTTCAATCTTCTTTCTGATATCTTCCCATGATTTTGCCACAGACTGAGTTTTGAGGAGCGCTTGCCCTAAAGGGTCGTCTGGATTTACCCCAGAGTACAGCTGAAGGGCTTTCCTCAGTCGTTCCAGCCACTCAGTAGGGCTTTCATCTTTCTTTTGCATTTCATTAAATGCTTTATTGATATTCTGGCCACGGGGTACTGCTTCCCTAATCCCCTGGATTACTATAGTTCTCAGGTCCTGCATATGAGTTCTGTGCACTGGATCCTGATTATCCCAATGAGGTCTTTGGAGTGGCCATTTAATATCTGCTTGGGGTCCCTGGGCATGCTGAGCATCCCACAGTCTCATTCCTGCTCGTCTAATCATATCTCTTTCCTCGGTAGTAAATAATTGACCAAGGATAGATTGCATCTCATCCCAAGTATAAAGGTTTGGTCCCAAAAATGGATTTAATCTTTCTGCCACTCCGAGTGGGTCTTCAATTAAGTTTCCCATCTCGGTTCTTTTAAAATCTCGTAGGTCAGCCGAGTTTAGGGGTACGGAAATATATCCGATCACAGGTTGAGGTCCCCCCATGGGTATTTCCCTTAGGGGGTACATTTGAGCTGCCCCTTTCTGACTTCTAGTTATGCGTCTAGGAAGAGGGGGAGACCCTTGTTCCGACTCTGGTGGGGGAGTGGGCGCTCTGGGGACCTCTGCGGGAGCAGGAGGAGGAATGTAAGGAGGGGGGGTTAGAAGGGTTTCGTCCAACTCTTCCTGCTTTTTCTTTTGTTTAGTTTTCATTTCATTCAGTGGGTAAAGTCTAGCTCCCGGTCTTTCTAGCCACACTTCCGCATATCGACTCTCCTCCGGGTTAAGGGGTTTTTTATTATTAACCCAGAGGTTTAATTGCTGTCTTACCCAATCTTCTTCTGACCCATAGACTGGCCAAAAGACATTTTTAGAAATCTTCTTCCCTCCCCATATCTTAGTACAATATTCTATCATCTTCTGCTTATCTTTCCCTAGGGTTCCAAGGAAATATCTCCAATTGTCTAAGATATATGCCAGAGGGGTATTCTTAGGTACAGTGGGTACCCTTCCCATGGGAGTCGAAGGCTTGCTGCCCTTCGCCCCCATCTCCTGGAATATCCACAAACATACACTCACTCGCTCCCCTTGTTCCTGGCCCAGTCCCTCGCGGGAGATGGGAAACGCAGTACTTAAGAGTCCGCACTCGCTTGGTTCAGTATATCGAACCTCTCACTCGTTATATCCCAGGAAACCCAATCCCGCCCGAACGGCAAACCCGCAAACAAATTCGCAATATACTTACGCGTCCTGCGTCTTCGTCCGGACTCCCGTGCACAGAATTTTTATGGGATTTTACCGGTTTCTCCTTTGCTCATTATTCTAGAATTTAGGTTCGTCGGTAAGGTTGGAGTAAGCTGTTGGTCGCGGGGCCGCAAAATGTCGCGGGGCGCCTCCCCGGAGGACCAAAGCCCACCGTTCCTTATCCGAGTCACGGCACCAGAAATTGTTATAAATTGAGACCGCAACGGATCATAATCCAATTAAAATTTTATTAATTATAGCAAGTAGAATATGAGCAAAAACAGCGCTGGACGACAGGGGAGTCTGCGCTCCGCCCACTGCCGTCCTGAGCACTTCAAACAGTCCCTTTTTATACATCTTTACTCCCGTGTTCATGAGGTAGTGGAGGTACTCTGCGCATGCTTCAGTTGTTGTTAGGGGGTCGTTTTCTGCCTTCTGGTGGTCGTTGAGGCCGAAGTAAGAAGTCTTCCTCCTTTGTCCCATAGTTGACCCCTCACTCATATGTCCTTATATGGGGTAGTTTGTCCTGTTTCTGTCGGTTCCTGGACATCTGGTGGTTATCTTATCTTGCACAAGCGGTATCTTGTGGCTGTTTATATCTTTTGCTGTCTGACCTTTACATTGGGCCTAACATAAATCTTTATAAACAATACCCTAGTCCATAGTTTCTCACACTGTCTGACCTTTACATTGGGCTTAACATAAATCTTAATAAACAATACCCTAGTCCATAGTTTCTCACATTCCCCAAACAGTATCACATTTAGAGCAGAGGATAATCGTTCCTTTCTACCCCAAACTCTTGGCTGGGGACACCTTGCAGTGCTATCAAACTAGCAGACCGCAACAAGGCTTTAGCGTTGGCCATATTCTACTGCCGGTGCTGTAGCACCTTCCTCCAGAGGCCAGACCACACTGCTCCTCCTCCAGCTGACACCCTCTCCCACAAGCCACAGGGCTATTTAACCCCTTAGCGGGAACCAGCTACACCTGCACATCGCCCATGTCAATCAACCCACTGCCTCTGAGGCAAGGCCACAGCTGCGTGTTATCAATGCTAATCAACCCACCGCCTTCATTCCTCTACAGGGAGAAGCTCACCAAGCACATTTCCACCGCCCACAACTGGCTGCTAAAATGTCATTCGCACAGAGCAGCGTGTGGAAAAAAAAAAAAAAAAAAATTCCTCCAGGACACATCAAAGTAATTCCACTACTGTTCAGGCTCCCAAGGTACTTGCACCCATTCAAGCCATCGCAAGGCCTGACGGCCCATTTCTCTCCTTGTACCACCACCACTCCAGAAAAGCAGAGGAAATGTGATGGAGACAGCACACTGGGTGAGCTACAGAGCCCCTGATACCATCTACTAAACACGAAGAGTGTGAGCATGGGAAGGACTAGAAAGGCACTCCACTTACCGTTTAGCTGCTTTCTTGCCAATGAGGTGTCGGTGGAATTGGTGGTCAGCCTTGATTATTGCGTAATCCGTCCCGTGGATCTAACAAGAATTATATCTTTTATATCTATCTATATATGTATGTATGTACATTATTTTATATTATAATATATAGGGCCAGGTAGGACAGGCCACCGCTTCTGTCTCGTGCCCTAAGTAACTGCCTCCTGCCAGTATTGGCACTGACTCACCAGTGGTCAGCTACAAGCACTTCTGCTCTTCAGCAGAGCACAAGCATTCCTCTGCTTTGAGAAGAGAGCATTGTGCTCATGAAACATTGAAAAGACTCACTTCTATGCCTCTCCAGCTATAACCAAGAGAATCCTTCCTTCTCCGCACCAAAAAAATTAATGCTGACTTTTCAAGGATGCTATGGATGAGGTTCATAACCAAGGGGTGTCATCCACCTGGCCACACAATTTGTCTCCTGCAAGTTCGATTAAGCATGCCAAGACATCCTATGGATGTGACAAACACCTCATCACCTCTGCTCTGTTGCCCCTTCTTCCCCCAGTTCCTGTTCTCCTTCATAATACCTAGTTGTTCTCTCATTATGAATCCTCCCTTCCCCTTATCAGTGTCAATGGAATCATCGTTCCATGGACAATGAGTCGTCCCGTTCCCCCGCTTGGTCCGAGAGTATTACCTCTGTTCAGTGGCTTGATCCAGGGTGATAGTGCTCGTTCTAGGCGCTGTAAAAAGCGAAATCTATATCCTATGTCCTGATTTTGGGTATCTAACATTAATGCAAAACAGTAATCCTCACACAGTTTTTATTTCATTCTGTAGCGTCGGTGTCGGTATCGGCTGCCTGCGGTAAAGGTTCACGGAAAGGTCTTACATTCTTCGCTGGGATCCATCGAGGTCCTTTTCCTGTAGAGACACAAGCATAACCTTTTCCCCGTGTAACAAGAGGATATGGTCCCATAATTTTACCTGTTTCTGCATCTCGGACCGATACCGGGCCTTTAACCCGTGCCTCGACGGAGGTAGCTGCAGTGAAACGTCGACCTATCGGTGGGCCGTTATCTATTCAAGAACAATTCAAAAAATTAAAAACATACAACGCTTTCTGTAACCGTTCCTCGGGAATAGCCATGCCCATTCCCCCTTTCTGTTGTTGTCATAAACGTTTCAGAGACCGATGAGACCCTTCAATGAGACATCGACCGGTGGGGGAATGAGCAATGCCGGTAATATGAGTTCTACCCCATAGGGCAAAAGAGGTTTTTACAGTTGTTGAAACGTAAAGATAAAGACCGATAACGGTCCAGCTTAAGGGGATACCTAAAGCAGCAAAAGCACGCATTAAATGTCTACGAACAGCTCGTGCCTTTTCTCCTGTGTGACACGAGGCAACCAAGGCACCTGAAAATGTATCAATGGAAGAGTGGATATATTTAAGGCTACCAAATTCAGAATCATGCGTGACATCTGTTTGCCATAACGGTAGGCTTTGTAATCCTCTAGGATTAGCTCCTGCAGCAACTGATGGGAAAGAATGTTTTTGACAATCGGGACAGACAGCAATAATACTTGATGCTTGTTGAGCAGCAAGGCCAAACTGTCGCTTAAGAGCTCCAGCGTTTCGATGGAAAAAAAGAGTGCCTTCGCTTAGCTTGTGCAATACGGTCTGGCAGTACTTGAACTGGTCACGGCAATAGGTCAGCTCGTCGATTGCCTTCTGCAAGAAAACCAGGTAGCGAGGTATGAGACCTAATATGCATAACAAAATAAGGCGCAGATCGAGAGTCCAAAAGGAAAATAAGTTCCTGTAACAGGGTAAAGGGTTGTGAATGCGAAACACTCCGCAGCACAGAAGCTTCAGCTCGTGGAACAATACCTGCAACATAAGCAGAATCAGTAACAAGGTGGAGTGGTACATTCCATTCTCGGAAAACACGAACAACTGCATTCAGTTCTCCTGGTTGAGGTGAACCGGAGACCGTCTCTATGTCCGAATCCCATTGCCTCCGTTGATCATCCCACCACAGAAGAACAGATTTATGCAATTGGCCCGATCCATCTGTAAACACAGTAAGCGCCGGTAAGGGTTGTTCGCTTCTTCTGGGTTTTAACATCAGACGAAAATCAACGTTAAACAGTTTGTGTGAAGGTGGATGGGAAGTTATTCGACCTGTATGTTCTCGCCCGGCACCTCCCCGGGACCTACAGCTTGACAAACTATTGCTGTACAATTCAACCACGAGAACCTCTAACACCTTTACCGCTCAAACCTAGCCTTCTCCTTAACATCTTGTATATCCCATAAACACCACCTACCCAAAACCTCAGCACTAAAATCATATTAACCCAAACCCCCCATACACACACGCCCCTAAGACTAAAGGCGCCCAAACAGCCAACGAAACCAACGAAACCAACGAAACCACGTCCCCGTAGCTTACAATCCAAAGCGTGGCACTGAAGATGCCAAGATGGCGTCCAATATGAAAGCCGAGGACCAAAGACTTAGCCCTAACCTTACGGTTGGCTCCTGCTAGACCTAGACGTGCAAGTATCTGCGGCCCAGTGTAAATGCCCTAGGCCTCCTGCTAAGACCGAAGGAGCAGGCATCAGGCACACGCTACCAACTGTAGCCCAAGACGCCTTGCTCAGCCACACCCCCACGGGCACTCAGCAGTAATTAACAGTAAGCAAGAAGCGCAAGCTTGACTTAGTCACGGCAACCTTCAGGGTTGGTAAATCTCGTGCCAGCCGCCGCGGTCACACCAGAAACCCAAGCCAACAGTCACACGGCGTAGAGAGTGGACCAGAGCCTGTCAGAATAACTAGGAAACCGAAACACAACTAAGCTGTCGTAAGCCCGAGATACCCCTAAGGCCAACCTAAAGATGATCCTAGTAAACCTGACTGCGGCCAATGAAGAGACGGGACGCAGCTTGATGCAAGCAAATGTCAATGCGTTGTGCAGAAGCACGAGGTTTTATACGCTTGCAGAAGCTGCGCGTTTTAAACCAATTGCTTCTTGAGGCTAAGCCTTGCATACTAGGCAATCCCTGATTGGTGGTTAACTACCGGCACTTAACAGCAAGGTGTTACCTTTCCTTGGCGCCATCCGTCTCCCACTCCCCTGTGCTCTGTAACCATGCCCCATCATGTTGTTAATTGTTGTCTAGACAAGCTCGAGCACACTCCCCTCAGCTGACCGATTGCCACGCGTGGTCCTAGTTTCCAGCCCGCTCCTGCACCTCCCCCTTCCTGTTGCACAAAAGAACCTTTGAAAGCGAACGAGGAAAAACAAGGCCTAAGCAACAGAACAAATAAAAAACCAACTAAGACATATTATCACTGTCAAAATAACCCACTGCCTTTGTTCCGTACAATTCTACAATTTCCCCTTTTTGTTTTTGAACAGCTAGTACCAGGTTTGCCATGTTCCGCAGGGCCCTTGCAAACATGACAGCAACCAAGGTAATAGCAAACAAACAACACTGCCAATCGAGTGAATGGATGCCAGAAAAGGCTGAAATTTTCTCAGATTTTGATAACATGTTGCTGCAGTGGGGCGCCTAAAATCCACGCAGCACATACCATCAAAATCCTCACAGCCACGTCCTTGAACCAACAACAAAAAGCAGCGGCAATTTTGACTCACATGCTTAACTGCCTACCAAACAAGGTGATTGAACTCTTTAATGCTTTCCCTGCTGTTACTCTGCATAAGAGAAGAAGCGCTGCGACACGTTCCCATCCTAGCCTCCTACTACATTAGCATCTACAGAAAGACAATGCTCGACATGCAAAGTGTAAACAACATCACCTTCTTTTGGATTAACGTTATACGTAGGCGGAAGGGCACACCAAACAAGAACCGTTTCCGTCAAAAAGTTCGAAACATAGCATGCCTTCTCTGAACATACCTCTGGGGTCATCCCCTTCATTCCCTCCTTTTGATGCAAAGAGAGACACTTTACCCTAACAGAGAAGCCCCTGTTTACATCTCTGAGCCAGGACACAAGCCGCAGCTGTGCGCGCCACCAGGCTCAGGGCAGAAACCGCTCCTGTAGTTACCTAACTAGATATCTCGACAAGCGTACAGACACCTATTAAACACTAAATAACCATGTTTATCGTTCCTGTTCTCCTTCGTAATACCTAGTTGTTCTCTCATTATGAATCCTCCCTTCCCCTTATCAGTGTCAATGGAATCATCGTTCCATGGACAATGAGTCGTCCCGTTCCCCCGCTTGGTCCGAGAGTATTACCTCTGTTCAGTGGCTTGATCCAGGGTGATAGTGCTCGTTCTAGGCGCTGTAAAAAGCGAAATCTATATCCTATGTCCTGATTTTGGGTATCTAACATTAATGCAAAACAGTAATCCTCACACAGTTTTTATTTCATTCTGTAGCGTCGGTGTCGGTATCGGCTGCCTGCGGTAAAGGTTCACGGAAAGGTCTTACATTCTTCGCTGGGATCCATCGAGGTCCTTTTTCTGTAGAGACACAAGCATAACCTTTTCCCCGTGTAACAAGAGGATATGGTCCCATAATTTTACCTGTTTCTGCATCTCGGACCGATACCGGGCCTTTAACCCGTGCCTCGACGGAGGTAGCTGCAGTGAAACGTCGACCTATCGGTGGGCCGTTATCTATTCAAGAACAATTCAAAAAATTAAAAACATACAACGCTTTCTGTAACCGTTCCTCGGGAATAGCCATGCCCATTCCCCCTTTTTGTTGTTGTCATAAACGTTTCAGAGACCGATGAGACCCTTCAATGAGAGATCGACCGGTGGGGGAATGAGCAATGCCGGTAATATGAGTTCTACCCCATAGGGCAAAAGAGGTTTTTACAGTTGTTGAAACGTAAAGATAAAGACCGACAACGGTCCAGCTTAAGGGAATACCTAAAGCAGCAAAAGCACGCATTAAATGTCTACGAACAGCTCGTGCCTTTTCTCCTGTGTGACACGAGGCAACCAAGGCACCTGAAAACGTATCAATGGAAGAGTGGATATATTTAAGGCTACCAAATTCAGAATCATGCGTGACATCTGTTTGCCATAACGGTAGGCTTTGTAATCCTCTAGGATTAACTCCTGCAGCAACTGATGGGAAAGAATGTTTTTGACAATCGGGACAGACAGCAATAATACTTGATGCTTGTTGAGCAGCAAGGCCAAACTGTCGCTTAAGAGCTCCAGCGTTTCGATGGAAAAAAAGAGTGCCTTCGCTTAGCTTGTGCAATACGGTCTGGCAGTACTTGAACTGGTCACGGCAATAGGTCAGCTCGTCGATTGCCTTCTGCAAGAAAACCAGGTAGCGAGGTATGAGACCTAATATGCATAACAAAATAAGGCGCAGATCGAGAGTCCAAAAGGAAAATAAGTTCCTGTAACAGGGTAAAGGGTTGTGAATGCGAAACACTCCGCAGCACAGAAGCTTCAGCTCGTGGAACAATACCTGCAACATAAGCAGAATCAGTAACAAGGTGGAGTGGTACATTCCATTCTCGGAAAACACGAACAACTGCATTCAGTTCTCCTGTTTGAGGTGAACCGGAGACCGTCTCCATGTCCGAATCCCATTGTCTCCGTTGAAAACCTTAGGAAGACAGGAATTGAACCTGCACAGAAGAGATCAAAGCGCTCCATACTCCCCTTATATTACTTCCCAGTAGGGTCAGCTAAACAAAAGCTATCGGGCCCATACCCCGAAAATGATGGTTTAACCTCTTCCTCTACTAAATGAGCCCCGTCACAAAACTAACGTTCTCCTTAAGCCTTCTACTAGGAACAACCATCACAATTTCAAGCAACCACTGACTGCTAGCCTGGCCTGGACTAGAAATCAACACCCTTGCCATTATCCCCTTCCTTTCAAAATCACACCACCCTCGAGCTATGGAAGCTGCAATCAAATACTTTCTCGTCCAAGCAACCGCCTCCGCATTAATCCTCTTCTCAAGCACAATCAACGCACAGTTCACCGGACAATGAGACATTCCGCGACTAAGCCACCCAACAGCCTCCCTACTACTAACTACAGCAGTCGCAATAAAACTAGGCCTAGTACCCTTTCACTTCCGATGTCCAGAGGTCATACAAGGCTCACCTATAACCACTGCCCTACTCGTCTCTACATGAATAAAACTCCCCCCACTCACTCTTCTTTTCTTAACTGCCCCCTCACTGAACCCACTCCTACTGACAACCGTGGCCATTGCATCCGCAGCCATCGGAGGGCGAACAGGACTTAACCAAACACAAATCCGAAAAGTCCTAGCTTTCTCATCGATCGCCCACCTAGGCTGAATAACCATCATCCTCATATACAACCCCAAGCTAACATTAATAACCTTCTACCTATACTCCTTAAGAACCGCCTCCATTTTCTTAGCCCTCAACACAACCAACTCCTCAAAACTATCCACAATAATAACCTCCTGAACAAAAATACCATCACTAAACGCATCCTTGACGCTAGCACTACTATCCCTAGCCGGCCTGCCCCCACTCCCTGGCTTTTTACCAAAATGACTCATTATCCAGGAACTAACTAAGCAAGAGATATCAACCGCAGCCATAATTATTTCAATACTCTCCCTACTAGGTTTATTTTTCTACCTACGCCTTGCATATTGCTCCACACTCCCACCAAACACTACAAGCTTCATAAAACAATGATACAATAACAAATCCACAGGCACACCAATTGCTACCTTAATTTCTCTGTCAGTCCTCCTTCTCCCCCCTTCTCCCGCAATCCTGACCGTTACCTAAGAAACTTAGGATCCCCTGCCTACCAAACCGAAGGCCTTCAAAGCCTTAACTAAGAGTTAAATCCTCTTAGTTTCTGCCCACACCACTAAGGCCCGCAGGACACTAAACCTGCACCATCTAAATGCAACTCAGATACTCTAATTCAGCTAGGGCCTCCACGATAAGCCTAGACAGACGGGCCTCGATCCCATAAACTTCTAATTAACAGCTAGACGCTCAAACCAACGAGCTTCTGTCTACCAGACTCCGGCACACTCTCAGCGTACATCAATGAGTTTGCAACTCAACATGAACTTCACCACAGAGTCGATAAGAAGAGGAATTCAACCTCTGTAAAAAGGACTACAGCCTAACGCCTAAACACTCAGCCACCTGACCCGTGACCTTCATCAACCGATGACTAGTTTCAACAAACCACAATGACATCGGCACCCTATACCTACTCTTCGGAGCATGGGCAGGCATAGCCGAGTACCGCCCTCAGCCTCCTTATTCGAGCAGAACTTGGCCAACCAGGAACTCTCCTAGGAGACGACCAAATCTACAATGTCATCATCACCGCCCATGCCTTCGTAAGAATCTTCTTCACAGTTATAGCCATTATAATCGAAGGGTTTGGAAACTGACTAGTCCCCCTTATAATTGGAGCCCCAGACATAGCATTCCCCCGCATAAACAACATCGGTTTCTGAACTACTTCCTCCGTCCTTCCTACTGCTCCTAGCGTCCTCCACAGTAGCAGCTGGAGTCGGAACAGGATGAACCATATACCCGCCCCTAGCAGGCAACCTAGCCCATGCTGGCGCCTCAGTAGACCTAGCCATCTTCTCCCTACACCTCGCAGGTGTGTCTTCCATCTTAGGGGCCATCAACTTTAACACAACAGCCATTAACATAACCCCCCCTGCCTTATCGCAATATCCAACTCCCCTATTCGTATGATCCGTACTCCTAGTGCCCTCACTTCCAGTCCTGGCCGCCGGCATCACCATACTACTGACCGACCGAAACCTAAACACTTTTCATTGACCCCGCTGGAGGGGGAGACCCCATTCTCTACCAGCACCTGTTCTGATTCTTTGGCCACCAGGAAGTTTACATCTTAATCCTTCCCGGCTTTGGAATCATCTCACATGTTGTAACGTATTACGCAGGCAAAAAAGAACCATTCGGCTACATAGGAATAGTCTGAGCTATACTATCGATTGGATTCCTGGGCTTTGTCATATGAGCCCACCACATATTCACTGTCGGAATAGACGTAGACAGCCGAGCATACTTCATCTCCGCCACTATAATCATCGCCATCCCAACCGGCATTCAGGTATTCAGCTGACTAGCCACACCACACGGAGGCACCATCAAATGAGATCCACCGATACTGTGAGCCTTGGGCTTCATCTTCCTCTTCACACTTGCCAATAAGGTGTCGGTGGAATTGGTGGTCAGCCTTGATTACTGCGTAATCCATCCCGTGGATCTAAAAAGAATTTTATATATATATAATATTGTACGCACATACATACATATATATATATTATATAGGGCCAGGTAGGACAGGCCACCGCTTCTGTCTCGTGCCCTAAGTAACTGCCTACTGCCAGTATTGGCACTGACTCGCCAGCGGTCAGCTACAAGCACTTCTGCTCTTCAGCAGAGCACAAGCATTCCTCTGCTTTGAGAAGAGAGCATTGTGCTCATGAAACATTGAAAAGACTGACTTCTATGCCTCTCCAGCTATAACCAAGAGAATCCTTCCTTCTCCGCACCAAAAAAATTAATGCTGACTTTTCAAGGATGCTATGGATGAGGTTCATAACCAAGGGGTGTCATCCACCTGGCCAACACAATTTGTCTCCTGCAAGTACGATTAAGCATGCCAAGACATCCTATGGATGTGACAAACACCTCATCACCTCTGCTCTGTTGCCCCTTCTTCCCCCAGTTTCTTACTGGAACTAGTAACTCCAGCTCACCAGTTCCTTGAGCATAGCTTCAATCGGTTCCTGAGCCACATGCACATCTTCCGTAGGTCCTTCCAAAGTGATGTTATCCTGTGGCGAGCAGCCTCACAGTTTGCCCTCTTGCCTGTGATAACAATTGTCTCCGAGTTGCTGTTCTTTGCTGGGAGATCAATTTTGGTGTTGCTTTCTTTACGGATCTGCCACAAAGGAAAAAAAAAAAAAAATCATCTCAGAAGTGTCCCACGTCAGAAGAAAAACCCTCGCAGGCTATATTGGACATCACCAATGGGCAGGAGAGAGCATCCAGTGGGATTGTGCTGCAGGCAGTGATCATCACGAGCACTTGAGTTAGGAGCAATATCTCACCTTCTTGATGTTGGCACCTCCTTTCCCTACGATGTTCTTGTGGAACTGTTTGCAGATGGGGACAGAAATAGAAAAGCTGTTTTCAACCTAAGGGAGAAAGGAAGGGAGAACTGAAGATTACACTGTCGTGGCAAGGGAGGCCCGACTTCAGGAACTCTGATAAACGAGCTTTTGAAAAGAGGCTTAGACCCAAGGAAGTTCTCTATACGAGGGACTTGTAAGACTAAACAAAGGCAAGGACGTTCCCCTATAGCCTTCCCAAAACAGGTACTACCCCCTGCCTCCATTCAGCCAAAACAGCGTCGACAGCTCCCTCCTCTTGAGGTGTTTTAGCTCTACCCAAGCCAGTAGAGCTCTGCTTTGCCCCAGGGTTATCCAGGCACGGAGGAGGGAAGTGCAGGCAGAAGACCTCCTTACCAGGTCTGCCACCGTCTTTTGCATGTACTCGGTGCACTTCTCCACCTCGTTTTTGGGACCTCGGAGTTGGACGATGTCACTCTTGTGTGCAGGGTCTGGGAAGTTGATGATAACCTGCAGGAGCGGTCATTTAGAGTTAGCTCAAGCAAAAGCAAGAACCCTTGTGTCAGACACATGCAAAGGTTGGGGGGATCCTACACATGCCCTTTTCCCATTCAGAAAAGGGGAACCGTGTTAGCGGCCTCTGGCTAAAAGAACTATCTTCTCAGACACTTGCGCTACAGAGCCACTAAAGTTACGACTTCTGTGACGACAGGCCTACTACCCATGTAGGAAAGAACCCCTCTGGATTCCTCCTCTCCTACAAAGCCTTACCTCTGGGAATTGCTCCCGGATTTCCCAGACCCGCTCAGCCTTCTGCCCAGTGATGGTCCGGTGGAATTTCTGCTCAACGATTAGATCCGCAGCGCGTTCATTTTCCTGACGGGAACAGAGGGCACACTGAGTGTTCAGCCGGAGAGCCATCTACTTTGACTTAGCGGTTTGCTGCCCGACGGTTTACTTGCTAGCACTGTCCCTCTTTTCTCCAGACCAAATTCACTCTGCCTTGACAGAGAAGGGCTACCCGAGGGAACAGGGGAAGACATTTGTGAAGAGGAACTTGCACTTGTCATGAGATCCAAGTGCTCCGTGGGCAAGGGGCACACACTCGCGCCAGAAGGTTACAAGGGAACACGAGAGCCCAAACCCTGCAGTCTCCCAAACATCACGTCCTACCCACTCACCATACGGGAAGCGAGTTCCAGCAGCTCGCTCTTGGCCTGTGGGACCCCCTGTGGGTCTCCTTCCATTCTGATCGGGTTGCTCTTCTCGTTGTCCGGGGGAATGCGCACAGACACCTTGTACAGATCCTTCATCCTGTTCACTTCGAGGCAAGGACTGTGGTGACGCCGTCTGCTAGGCAAAGACCTGGAAGCAAGGCACCTGGATTATCACTGCTCAGAGGCTGATGAAGAAGTAAAGCCGCCTCTGGGAAGGGCTCGGTGGGGTAGGGTTGAGCCAGGGGAAATTGCCTCTTCCCCCTGGAGTTCAGCGAGAGCAGACCTGTGCCACACGAGAGCCTGTCCAAGTAAATACCGTGGCATCTACAGAGCCCATTGTTCCCTTGTCAGAGCGAGGCGTGTTTCTTCCCCAAACAGTATCACATTTAGAGCAGAGGATAATCGTTCCTTTCTACCCCAAACTCTTGGCTGGGGACATGTTGCAGTGCTATCAAACTAGCAGACCGCAACAAGGCTTTACCGTTGGCCATATTCTACTGCCGGTGCTGTAGCACATTCCTCCAGAGGCCAGACCACACTGCTCCTCCTCCAGCTGACACCCTCTCCCACAAGCCACAGGGCTATTTAACCCCTTAGCGGGAACCAGCTACACCTGCACATCGCCCATGTCAATCAACCCACTGCCTCTGAGGCAAGGCCACAGCTGCGTGTTATCAATGCTAATCAACCCACCGCCTTCATTCCTCTACAGGGAGAAGCTCACCAAGCACATTTCCACCACCCACAACTGGCTGCTAAAATGTCATTCGCACAGAGCAGCGTGTGGAAAAAAAAAAAAAAAAAAAAATTCCTCCAGGACACATCAAAGTAATTCCACTACTGTTCAGGCTCCCAAGGTACTTTCACCCGTTCAAGCCATCGCAAGGCCTGACGGCCCATTTCTCTCCTTGTACCACCACCACTCCAGAAAAGCAGAGGAAATGTGATGGAGACAGCACACTGGGTGAGCTACAGAGCCCCTGATACCATCTACTAAACACGAAGAGTGTGAGCATGGGAAGGACTAGAAAGGCACTCCACTTACCGTTTAGCTGCTTTCTTGCCAATGAGGTGTCGGTGGAATTGGTGGTCAGCCTTGATTATTGCGTAATCCGTCCCGTGGATCTAACAAAAATTATATCTTTTATATCTATCTATATATGTATGGATGTACATTATTTTATATTATAATATATAGGGCCAGGTAGGACAGGCCACCGCTTCTGTCTCGTGCCCTAAGTAACTGCCTCCTGCCAGTATTGGCACTGACTCACCAGCGGTCAGCTACAAGCACTTCTGCTCTTCAGCAGAGCACAAGCATTCCTCTGCTTTGAGAAGAGAGCATTGTGCTCATGAAACATTGAAAAGACTGACTTCTATGCCTCTCCAGCTATAACCAAGGGAATCCTTCCTTCTCCGCACCAAAAAAATTAATGCTGACTTTTCAAGGATGCTATGGATGAGGTTCATAACCAAGGGGTGTCATCCACCTGGCCACACAATTTGTCTCCTGCAAGTTCGATTAAGCATGCCAAGACATCCTATGGATGTGACAAACACCTCATCACCTCTGCTCTGTTGCCCCTTCTTCCCCGAGTTCCTGTTCTCCTTCATAATACCTAGTTGTTCTCTCATTATGAATCCTCCCTTCCCCTTATCAGTGTCAATGGAATCATCGTTCCATGGACAATTAGTCGTCCCGTTCCCCCGCTTGGTCCGAGAGTATTACCTCTGTTCAGTGGCTTGATCCAGGGTGATAGTGCTCGTTCTAGGCGCTGTAAAAAGCGAAATCTATATCCTATGTCCTGATTTTGGGTATCTAACATTAATGCAAAACAGTAATCCTCACACAGTTTTTATTTCATTCTGTAGCGTCGGTGTCGGTATCAGCTGCCTGCGGTAAAGGTTCACGGAAAGGTCTTACATTCTTCGCTGGGATCCATCTAGGTCCTTTATCTGTAGAGACACAAGCATAACCTTTTCCCCGTGTAACAAGAGGATATGGTCCCATAATTTTACCTGTTTCTGCATCTCGGACCGATACCGGGCCTTTAACCCGTGCCTCGACGGAGGTAGCTGCAGTGAAACGTCGACCTATCGGTGGGTCGTTATCTATTCAAGAACAATTCAAAAAATTAAAAACATACAACGCTTTCTGTAACCGTTCCTCGGGAATAGCCATGCCCATTCCCCCTTTCTGTTGTTGTCATAAACGTTTCAGAGACCGATGAGACCCTTCAATGAGAGATCGACCGGTGGGGGAATGAGCAATGCCGGTAATATGAGTTCTACCCCATAGGGCAAAAGAGGTTTTTACAGTTGTTGAAACGTAAAGATAAAGACCGACAACGGTCCAGCTTAAGGGAATACCTAAAGCAGCAAAAGCACGCATTAAATGTCTACGAACAGCTCGTGCCTTTTCTCCTGTGTGACACGAGGCAACCAAGGCACCTGAAAATGTATCAATGGAAGAGTGGATATATTTAAGGCTACCAAATTCAGAATCATGCGTGACATCTGTTTGCCATAACGGTAGGCTTTGTAATCCTCTAGGATTAACTCCTGCAGCAACTGATGGGAAAGAATGTTTTTGACAATCGGGACAGACAGCAATAATACTTGATGCTTGTTGAGCAGCAAGGCCAAACTGTCGCTTAAGAGCTCCAGCGTTTCGATGGAAAAAAAGAGTGCCTTCGCTTAGCTTGTGCAATACGGTCTGGCAGTACTTGAACTGGTCACGGCAATAGGTCAGCTCGTCGATTGCCTTCTGCAAGAAAACCAGGTAGCGAGGTATGAGACCTAATATGCATAACAAAATAAGGCGCAGATCGAGAGTCCAAAAGGAAAATAAGTTCCTGTAACAGGGTAAAGGGTTGTGAATGCGAAACACTCCGCAGCACAGAAGCTTTAGCTCGTGGAACAATACCTGCAACATAAGCAGAATCAGTAACAAGGTGGAGTGGTACATTCCATTCTCGGAAAACACGAACAACTGCATTCAGTTCTCCTGTTTGAGGTGAACCGGAGACCGTCTCCATGTCCGAATCCCATTGTCTCCGTTGAAAACCTTAGGAAGACAGGAATTGAACCTGCACAGAAGAGATCAAAGCGCTCCATACTCCCCTTATATTACTTCCCAGTAGGGTCAGCTAAACAAAAGCTATCGGGCCCATACCCCGAAAATGATGGTTTAACCTCTTCCTCTACTAAATGAGCCCCGTCACAAAACTAACGTTCTCCTTAAGCCTTCTACTAGGAACAACCATCACAATTTCAAGCAACCACTGACTGCTAGCCTGGCCTGGACTAGAAATCAACACCCTTGCCATTATCCCCTTCCTTTCAAAATCACACCACCCTCGAGCTATGGAAGCTGCAATCAAATACTTTCTCGTCCAAGCAACCGCCTCCGCATTAATCCTCTTCTCAAGCACAATCAACGCACAGTTCACCGGACAATGAGACATTCCGCGACTAAGCCACCCAACAGCCTCCCTACTACTAACTACAGCAGTCGCAATAAAACTAGGCCTAGTACCCTTTCACTTCTGATGTCCAGAGGTCATACAAGGCTCACCTATAACCACTGCCCTACTCGTCTCTACATGAATAAAACTCCCCCCACTCACTCTTCTTTTCTTAACTGCCCCCTCACTGAACCCACTCCTACTGACAACCGTGGCCATTGCATCCGCAGCCATCGGAGGGCGAACAGGACTTAACCAAACACAAATCCGAAAAGTCCTAGCTTTCTCATCGATCGCCCACCTAGGCTGAATAACCATCATCCTCATATACAACCCCAAGCTAACATTAATAACCTTTACCTATACTCCTTAAGAACCGCCTCCATTTTCTTAGCCCTCAACACAACCAACTCCTCAAAACTATCCACAATAATAACCTCCTGAACAAAAATACCATCACTAAACGCATCCTTGACGCTAGCACTACTATCCCTAGCCGGCCTGCCCCCACTCCCTGGCTTTTTACCAAAATGACTCATTATCCAGGAACTAACTAAGCAAGAGATATCAACCGCAGCCATAATTATTTCAATACTCTCCCTACTAGGTTTATTTTTCTACCTACGCCTTGCATATTGCTCCACACTCCCACCAAACACTACAAGCTTCATAAAACAATGATACAATAACAAATCCACAGGCACACCAATTGCTACCTTAATTTCTCTGTCAGTCCTCCTTCTCCCCCCTTCTCCCGCAATCCTGACCGTTACCTAAGAAACTTAGGATCCCCTGCCTACCAAACCGAAGGCCTTCAAAGCCTTAACTAAGAGTTAAATCCTCTTAGTTTCTGCCCACACCACTAAGGCCCGCAGGACACTAAACCTGCACCATCTAAATGCAACTCAGATACTCTAATTCAGCTAGGGCCTCCACGATAAGCCTCGATCCCATAAACTTCTAATTAACAGCTAGACGCTCAAACCAACGAGCTTCTGTCTACCAGACTCCGGCACACTCTCAGCGTACATCAATGAGTTTGCAACTCAACATGAACTTCACCACAGAGTCGATAAGAAGAGGAATTCAACCTCTGTAAAAAGGACTACAGCCTAACGCCTAAACACTCAGCCACCTGACCCGTGACCTTCATCAACCGATGACTAGTTTCAACAAACCACAATGACATCGGCACCCTATACCTACTCTTCGGAGCATGGGCAGGCATAGCCGAGTACCGCCCTCAGCCTCCTTATTCGAGCAGAACTTGGCCAACCAGGAACTCTCCTAGGAGACGACCAAATCTACAATGTCATCATCACCGCCCATGCCTTCGTAAGAATCTTCTTCACAGTTATAACCATTATAATCGAAGGGTTTGGAAACTGACTAGTCCCCCTTATAATTGGAGCCCCAGACATAGCATTCCCCCGCATAAACAACATCAGTTTCTGAACTACTTCCTCCGTCCTTCCTACTGCTCCTAGCGTCCTCCACAGTAGAAGCTGGAGTCGGAACAGGATGAACCATATACCCGCCCCTAGCAGGCAACCTAGCCCATGCTGGCGCCTCAGTAGACCTAGCCATCTTCTCCCTACACTTCGCAGGTGTGTCTTCCATCTTAGGGGCCATCAACTTTAACACAACAGCCATTAACATAACCCCCCCTGCCTTATCGCAATATCCAACTCCCCTATTCGTATGATCTGTACTCATCACCACCGTACTCCTATTGCCCTCACTTCCAGTCCTGGCCGCCGGCATCACCATACTACTGACCGACCGAAACCTAAACACTACATTCTTTGACCCCGCTGGAGGGGGAGACCCCATTCTCTACCAGCACCTGTTCTGATTCTTTGGCCACCAGGAAGTTTACATCTTAATCCTTCCCGGCTTTGGAATCATCTCACATGTTGTAACGTATTACGCAGGCAAAAAAGAACCATTCGGCTACATAGGAATAGTCTGAGCTATACTATCGATTGGATTCCTGGGCTTTGTCGTATGAGCCCACCACATATTCACTGTCGGAATAGACGTAGACAGCCGAGCATACTTCATCTCCGCCACTATAATCATCGCCATCCCAACCGACATTCAGGTATTCAGCTGACTAGCCACACTACACGGAGGCACCATCAAATGAGGTCCACCGATACTGTGAGCCTTGGGCTTCATCTTCCTCTTCACACTTGCCAATAAGGTGTCGGTGGAATCGGTGGTCAGCCTTGATTACTGCGTAATCCGTCCCGTGGATCTAAAAAGAATTTTATATATATATAATATTGTACGCACATACATACATATATATATATTATATAGGGCCAGGTAGGACAGGCCACCGCTTCTGTCTCGTGCCCTAAGTAACTGCCTACTGCCAGTATTGGCACTGACTCGCCAGCGGTCAGCTACAAGCACTTCTGCTCTTCAGCAGAGCACAAGCATTCCTCTGCTTTGAGAAGAGAGCATTGTGCTCATGAAACATTGAAAAGACTGACTTCTATGCCTCTCCAGCTATAACCAAGAGAATCCTTCCTTCTCCGCACCAAAAAAATTAATGCTGACTTTTCAAGGATGCTATGGATGAGGTTCATAACCAAGGGGTGTCATCCACCTGGCCACACAATTTGTCTCCTGCAAGTTCGATTAAGCATGCCAAGACATCCTATGGATGTGACAAACACCTCATCACCTCTGCTCTGTTGCCCCTTCTTCCCCGAGTTCCTGTTCTCCTTCATAATACCTAGTTGTTCTCTCATTATGAATCCTCCCTTCCCCTTATCAGTGTCAATGGAATCATCGTTCCATGGACAATGAGTCGTCCCTTTCCCCCGCTTGGTCCGAGAGTATTACCTCTGTTCAGTGGCTTGATCCAGGGTGATAGTGCTCGTTCTAGGCGCTGTAAAAAGCGAAATCTATATCCTATGTCCTGATTTTGGGTATCTAACATTAATGCAAAACAGTAATCCTCACACAGTTTTTATTTCATTCTGTAGCGTCGGTGTCGCTATCAGCTGCCTGCGGTAAAGGTTCACGGGAAGGTCTTACATTCTTCGCTGGGATCCATCTAGGTCCTTTTTCTGTAGAGACACAAGCATAACCTTTTCCCCGTGTAACAAGAGGATATGGTCCCATAATTTTACCTGTTTCTGCATCTCGGACCGATACCGGGCCTTTAACCCGTGCCTCGACGGAGGTAGCTGCAGTGAAACGTCGACCTATCGGTGGGTCGTTATCTATTCAAGAACAATTCAAAAAATTAAAAACATACAACGCTTTCTGTAACCGTTCCTCGGGAATAGCCATGCCCATTCCCCCTTTTTGTTGTTGTCATAAACGTTTCAGAGACCGATGAGACCCTTCAATGAGAGATCGACCGGTGGGGGAATGAGCAATGCCGGTAATATGAGTTCTACCCCATAGGGCAAAAGAGGTTTTTACAGTTGTTGAAACGTAAAGATAAAGACCGATAACGGTCCAGCTTAAGGGAATACCTAAAGCAGCAAAAGCACGCATTAAATGTCTACGAACAGCTCGTGCCTTTTCTCCTGTGTGACACGAGGCAACCAAGGCACCTGAAAATGTATCAATGGAAGAGTGGATATATTTAAGGCTACCAAATTCAGAATCATGCGTGACATCTGTTTGCCATAACGGTAGGCTTTGTAATCCTCTAGGATTAACTCCTGCAGCAACTGATGGGAAAGAATGTTTTTGACAATCGGGACAGACAGCAATAATACTTGATGCTTGTTGAGCAGCAAGGCCAAACTGTCGCTTAAGAGCTCCAGCGTTTCGATGGAAAAAAAGAGTGACTTCGCTTAGCTTGTGCAATACGGTCTGGCAGTACTTGAACTGGTCACGGCAATAGGTCAGCTCGTCGATTGCCTTCTGCAAGAAAACCAGGTAGCGAGGTATGAGACCTAATATGCATAACAAAATAAGGCGCAGATCGAGAGTCCAAAAGGAAAATAAGTTCCTGTAACAGGGTAAAGGGTTGTGAATGCGAAACACTCCGCAGCACAGAAGCTTCAGCTTGTGGAACAATACCTGCAACATAAGCAGAATCAGTAACAAGGTGGAGTGGTACATTCCATTCTCGGAAAACACGAACAACTGCATTCAGTTCTCCTGTTTGAGGTGAACCGGAGACCGTCTCTATGTCCGAATCCCATTGCCTCCGTTGATCATCCCACCACAGAAGAACAGATTTATGCGATTGGCCCGATCCATCTGTAAACACAGTAAGCGCCGGTAAGGGTTGTTCGCTTCTTCTGGGTTTTAACATCAGACGAAAATCAACGTTAAACAGTTTGTGTGAAGGTGGATGGGAAGTTATTCGACCTGTATATTCTCGCCCGGCACCTCCCCGGGACCTACAGCTTGACAAACTATTGCTGTACAATTCAACCACGAGAACCTCTAACACCTTTACCGCTCAAACCTAGCCTTCTCCTTAACATCTTATATATCCCATAAACACCACCTACCCAAAACCTCAGCACTAAAATCATATTAACCCAAACCCCCCATACACACACGCCCCTAAGACTATAGGCGCCCAAACAGCCAACGAAGCCAACGAAACCAACGAAACCACGTCCCCGTAGCTTACAATCCAAAGCGTGGCACTGAAGATGCCAAGATGGCGTCCAATATGAAAGCCGAGGACAAAAGACTTAGCCCTAACCTTACGGTTGGCTCCTGCTAGACCTAGACGTGCAAGTATCTGCGGCCCAGTGTAAATGCCCTAGGCCTCCTGCTAAGACCGAAGGAGCAGGCATCAGGCACA